>NC_056732.1:1076159739-1076439739 GCF_019279795.1 Protopterus annectens | reverse complement strand
GCTCATTAATGAGTCAGAGTTTAATCCTGTGTGCTAACTACCAAAGAGAGTAACAGTTTCTGACTAAACACAGAAATCGTTTACAGTCTGATCTTTTGGCAAACACTGTCTCACAGTAATATGCAACGACTGCATAATGGATGCTGAAACTCAGATGGTTCTGATTATCCTTCCAAATCAAGTAGACTATATGACCTGACAAATGTCAATCACTTTGCAGTTGCTGGAGGCTGTAAGGAAGGTACTGCAAAAATATATTACTAAAATACAACATATTTCAACTATAACACTGCTACAGTTCTCATCATGTTTTCGTCGACATGCACTTCATCAGAAAAGCTAAACAGTGCTCAGTGTGCTAAATTTATAATTCAGATGTTATTTGAATCTACCAATGGTGTCTCCTAACTAATTAAAATGTTAATACATTCAATTAACATCCTTGTTGTTGAAATTACAGATTTCTTAACAAAATCAAAGAAACAATATCACCATCTAGTGGTGAAACAAAAACTTTACAGGCAGGAATACATAGTAAAAATGTATATAAATATTGTATGCTCTAAAAAAACATTTTAATTAATACATAAAAAATACATAAAAAATGTATCTGTGTGCAAAATGTTTGAAAAACATCTAAAAATGTTTGTATAAAAATATTAAAATGTGTATAAAAAATATATAAATATATATATATATATATATATATATATATATACAACTGATATATGGGTGAGTAGTTCTAACTTGGCTGATCTCAACTTTAATACAGGTTTTAGAGAGATCATTTCATTTAAACCTGTGTGACTGCTATCCTCAAGCATTAATTGCCAAAATAACTCTCTGTATTCTAAAGAGGCCTCCCAAGGACCACCCCTGGGATCGGGGGGGTAATACCTCTATGACGAAGAATAGGAATTTTGCAGATTTACATGTTAAAGTATGTTTAAACAAAGCATTGTTAGTGTTTCCTTCCTTACGTCATATAGGTGCTCGTACACCCTTTGTCACAGCCTTCTCTCGGTTTTCCCTATATAAAAGGAATCACATGCCTCATAGGTCACCATGTATACCAAACCACAAGTGTTGCAATTTGCAAATCCTTTAGTGGTGATAATTTTGCCTCTAGTTTACTAGTGAACAGCTCTGTAAAATAAACTAAATGATAACTGAACAACTCTGGAAACAACTGAATGACTGAACTACTGACTCAGAACTGTGTTTTATAGCATATTTTGTTTTAAGTAACAGGAAGCTGCTACAAGAATTCTACTCTCTCATATCAGACTTTGAAAAATAAATGGCTGTTGGGAAGATTCTGTTCTCCCAACTCTGGCACACAGTGACATCACATCTAGGTCACCTGACTCTGGCATGACATACATTCAGAATTCTCTTTAAAAAAAATGTACATTTGGTCAGCCAGAAGAACAGTGTTTGACATTCAAACATCTTGCATAAATTAGAATGATAATCAAAAGACATAAACTTATTTACAAAATTATAGCTAGTCATGCTGGCATATGTAACACAGGATAATTTACAATTATTTAAAATTAGTTACAGAACTTCAGCCAGTCATGCTAGCACAGAAAACAATATCTAATATCCTTACATTTCTCCCCCTTTGAAGACTCAGTCTAGATTTTCAATTGACCCTGGAAAATCATCTCTTGAGAAAAACGAGGCTGACTGAAAATGTATCAACCCATACCCCTTCTTGACAGTCCATCTGCATTAGCATTATTGATCCCACTATGGTGTTGCACCATCATGTCATATGCTTCTAACCCTATGCTCCACCACAGTAACTTGGTATCCACAGCTGCATAACATTCCTTCCTGGGTTGCAGTCTATGGCTGGGATTTGTCATGGGATGCTCTTCTCCCTTTGAGGAAACTTGGCTGAGTACAGCCCCCACCCCATAATTTGAAGCATCCACCTGCACAACAAATTCCTTGCTGTAATCTGGACTGGCTAACACAGGGGGTCCTCCCAAAGCTTCTTTAAGCTTTTAGAATGTCTGCTGACAGTCTGTGCTCCACACTACCTTATTAAGCTTGTTTTTAGGTCAGTAAGGGGTGCAGCTATTGTACTATTGTTGGACACAAATTTTCTATAGTACCCTGCTGTCCCTAGGACTGCTCTCACCTGCTTTATGGTAACAGGCACAGGCCACGTCTGAATAACCTCCACTTTGGCAGGTTCTAGTCTAATCTTACCACTCCCAACACTGTTTCTTAGGTAGGAGACCTCTGCCATACCCACCTGACACTTACTAGGCTTAATGGTCAAACCTGCCCTTTAAATCTACCTAAGACCTCGCTGACATCTTGAATGTAATCTTGCCAGGAATGACGGTAAATGGCAATATTGCCCAACTATGCAAGAACATAGTCTCCTGCTTCTACTAAGATATGATCTACTAACTTCTGGAAGGTTGCTGGGCCATTCTTCATTCCAAAGGGCATCCTTGTAAACCCACATAATCTAAAAGGTGTTACAAAAGCTGACCTCTCTCTAGCATAGGGAGTCAAGGGCATCTGCCAATATCCCTTGGTCAGATCAGTAGTGGTCAGATACTTAGCCCCACTCAGCTGTTCTAAAGCTTCATCTGTTCTAGGCATGGGGTATGCATCTGACTCTGTGTAACTGTTTAACTTTCTGTAGACTACATAAAATCTTACACTACCAGCTTTCTTCGGTACCAACACTACTGGGGAAGCCCAAGGACTACTGGACTCCTGGATTACCCCCACCTCCAATATTTCCTTTATCTCCTCCTTCAAAGTCCATTTGTCTGTCTCAGACACCTTATAAGGAGCTTGCTTAATAGGCCTTTGGGGTCGTGTATCCACATGGTGCTGCACTAAGTGGGTGCACCCAGGTTGCCCAGTGAACATGCCCCCAGACTCCTGTAACACTGTTTGTATTCCTTTTACCTGAATAGGAGATAGTCACTGAGATATTGCTACCTCTCCCACAGAAATGTCAGTCTGACCCTCACTGAGAAAATCAATCACCAGACCACCCTCAGACTCCTCTTGTCATCCACCGCAAATGCTCAGCACCAGTGCCTCCCTATCATGATATGGTTTCATCATGTTAACATAGTGCAACTTATGTCCCTGCCTCCTGGCTATTAAGTTTACAATGTAGTTAACATCAGTAATTCCCTTACCACTTCGAAGAGTCCCTCCTAAGCTGCCTGCAGCTTATTGTGTCTGACAGGAGTGAACACCATAATCTGTTGTCCTATATCTTACTCTTGGGCTTGAGTATTCCTGTCATACCAAACCTTTTGCTGCTGTTGTGCTACTGCCAGGTTCTCCTGGGCCAAACCCATGAGCTTCCTAAGCCTTGTCCTGAAGTTTAGGACATATGCCAAAACAGACTCCTTGTGGGATTCACACTCCCCCTCCCACTCATCATGAATCAAATGAAAAGGCCCCCTCACCCTATGCCCATACAGTAACTCAAAGGGTGAAAAACCTGTAGATTCCTGAGGTACCTTTCTATATGCAAATAATAAATGGGGCAAATATTTGTCCCAATCACTTTTAAACTGGTCTGCAAATGCCCTTGGATTAGTCTTTAATGTAGAGTGTAATCTCTCCACAAGACCATTAGTCTGGGGGATGGCAGGGGATGAATTTTAGATGCTTCACCCCACAGTACTTCCACAGATAATCCAGCAGGTCTGACATAAAGTTGGCAACTCGATCAGTCAGTCTCTCCCTTGGAAAACCTATCTTGCTGAAATTTTCTAACAAAGCATTTGCCACTTTCTCTGCCTCAGTGGAGGAAAGAGCCACTGCCTTAGGGTATCTGGTAGCATAATATACTGCTACCAGGATATACTTCTTCCATGTAGAACTTTGAGTACTCAAAAGCCCCACAATATCCATATCTGCACACTGAAATGGCTCTTCAATCACAGGCAAAGGCATCAATGGAGCCTCAACCTTGTCTCCTGCCTTGCCATCCTTTTGGCACTGCTTACAAGTCCTGCAGTACCTTGTTACATCCTTTCCAATACCAGGTCAATAAAAGTTCTGCATAATTCTTCTCTTAGTATGCTTTATGCCCATATGACCTGCAAAAGGAATCTCATGGGCTATGGCTAGAAGTCCCAGATGGTAGGCTCTGGGCACTACCGACTGCTGTATTATCTCACCCTCTAGTCTTCCCTCAGAGGTCCACTCTCTGTACAGTAAGCTTTTGTTCCACTTTACAGTCTCACTTTTTCCTTGAGCATCATGTGCTGCCTTAGCCACCTCTCTCAAGCCTCGGAAAGTAGGATCTGAAAGCTGAGCCTGTCTCAACTCTTTCTTTGTAACCTCTCCCAGCTCCCTTTACACACAAAGTCTAGTATCTTCTGACAGTGGTGCTTCACTGTCATCCTGGATACTGCCACTCACATCTGTCCTTGCAGTTGCCATGTCCATGGGAATACCAGTATCTATCAGCAGCTGTGGTTTACTTTCAGGCTCACTGCTACAAAGTAGCTCCCTCCCTGAAGTAACCACATCACCAGCCCCAGCTTCAGGCATAGGATCTGTCTGGGTCTCCCCCAGGCTACCAGACCTACATGCCTGTCTCCAAGCCTGTTTGTATGTAACTGCATGCACACAAAGTACTATACTATCAAAATAATTTCCTATTAAGACATCTACAGGGATATCCTCAAACACATCTACTTGCTTGTTCCCTTTTCCACTCTGTCAGTCAAGATGAACCCTAGCCAAAGGTATTTGTAATGGGGTCCCACCAAAAGCTCTTACCGGTGTGGACTGCCCAAGCAAGTACTGCTCCTCCTTAACAACTGCAGGCCTCACAATGGTTATATCAGAAACTGTGTCTCTATCAGCAGTGGCCTGTCTTCCATCCACTAAGATAGAATATACATTTTGGTGATTGTTTGGCACCTCTATTGTTGCCAGACAACTTATCACTGGCATTCTGTCATTTCCACTTGCTGGCTCCCTCATCTTTTGTTTCTTCCCTTGCTTC
The DNA here is from genome assembly GCF_019279795.1 of Protopterus annectens. Lineage (NCBI taxonomy): Eukaryota > Metazoa > Chordata > Ceratodontiformes > Protopteridae > Protopterus > Protopterus annectens. The sequence continues at coordinate 1,076,434,725 of NC_056732.1, read as the reverse complement.
AATGGACATTTGTATGCTACATGGCCCCTCTGATTTTATTTTAAACATCTAATCCCTGATCCTGACAGTGTGCTTGAACTAGTGGCTTCCCCTGTTAATGGTGAACTCTGCTGGAGTGGTTTAGGCTGCCCCCGATGGGTTCCCTTATGTGCAGCACTGGGTATCCCTTTCTTTTGCAGGGGTGCCCTGCTTGCCAAGTTGAGCTCCCCTTTTCTCCCAATTCATTTGCAGACTTACACTCTCAGTCTGCCAACCAGATCCTCATGTCCTCAGGCAAAGTGCTGAGAGATTGTTCCCTCACCAAAAGGTCTGCCAGTCCTTCAGAAGTAGTGACTTGACACCCACTCACCCACCTGTGATAGTAAGTACTTAAATCAGCAGTGTAATTACATACATTTTCATCTACCTTGTCTCCATGTTCACAAATTTTTTTACTATACATTTCAGGGGTTAATTTGAAACAATCAAGTATCAAACAGTCTAGCAATTACATTAACAGCTCTACCATGGAGTAAGGGAGTCAGGAACAGTATCCAGAGCCCTTGGCCAGCATTATACTACTTACATACCCTCTCAAATATATAAATAAACCTATTAAACTCATCTTCCTTCCTGTACTGAGGAAAAGGTTTACTGACCTTTATGGCATCTGGGTTTCAGTCATTCCCTTCCCCATTACCTCCATGACCCTGTCAAAGGAGTTAGAAGCTCCTTTTCATGCTGTCTCCAACTCTCATTTTCTTCAGCTTTCATCTTGCTACTTTTGTCTCTCCTCAGTCTGCTGTTCATGCTGACACTGCTTCTCCCTCTTCTCAGCTTCCAAACATCACAGTCTCTCTCTTTGATCTCCAATTCAAGTTTGCTTAACTTCAAATGAATTTTTTTAAGTCCTCTGAGGAAAAGGTGAACTGTTTTGTCTCGGAAGGCTGCATATCCCTGACTGCAAACTGAATATCCTTCGAGCTGCTGGTCTGCTCTGCAGCTGCAACTAAGGCTGAGATAATTGCTTCCTTAGTCAGGTTGGCATGCATCAGTCCTTTGCCTTCACACACCTTGGACAACTGGTTCCTTGTCAGCTTGCTGTAATCCTTTGTTGATATCTTTGCCTGCTGTCCCTGACTAAGTTGACTAAAAATGAATAAAACTGTTGTGACAATGAAACTCTGTATGTTTACCTTGTGGTTGTCAAGAGTACACAACTCAATGACAACTACTCACAGACTACTAAAGCTCAATTAAAATTCCACCATTGCCACCAATATGTGACAAGCCTTCTTTACCCCGGGGCAGTAACTAAGGAGTCTCAGTCATCACCACAGTCTCTGTTAAGGGAGTGCCACTAAAAGGAGGGATAGAAATACACAATTTCCCCAAAAGTACACTGAGAACAGGTTCCAAACCTGGCACTGGACTATATGCTTCACTCCAGGTCCCCAAATGAGTCTCCACACTAACCACTGTACAGCACTGTGTCCCAGTTGTAGGTATCTGACACAATCACTCTCAAATGTCTCATATTCACACATACACACACTCTTGGTTAAGGCTGACACAGATTTACCTGCTGTGTTTCTTTGCCCAAATTACAACGTAATGGCTGCCACCAGTCAAATACCACAATATCATTCAAAAGGGGTTTTAAATTATATTGGCTAAAATAAATATTGAAACAAATGGTAGCATGTATCCTAAGCAGTAAGGCTTTTTGGAGGGGTCCTTGTGTTATCACAATAAGCATAAACACTCTCAAGTTATTAAAAATGTTCACCAAATAACCAGCCACAATGAGAGGTAGTTCATAGGTTCATAGGTAGGTACTAGGCTATCTGCCCAAAGGCATTTATAAGCCTAGCCAGAATGTGTTGCCTTTCGCCGCCCCCTTAGATTAGTTCCCTGTGCCTCTGTCCAGCAGAGCCACTGAAGTGATCACCGGGGTAAACTTTCTGTTTCCCATCCACTCGTCAAGGTTTCTCTTGAAGAGTGTTAGCGAGGAGCTCTGCCTAATGTAAATTGGAATCTTGTTCCAAAGCATGGGAAGTCTCTGGGACAGGAATCTATCCATCCAGCATATCCTATTTATTGTTGTGGTGAGGTTTAGATCCCTAGAGTGTGTAGCTCAAGGGAATATGGTTTTCTTTAGGTGGAGCATGTCCATCAATTCTGGGTTGGACATGGCCTTGTATGTCAGGCAGAGATCACCTCTGACTAGGCAGTATGCAACCGGGTACAGCTGGAGTTTCTTCAGTCGAGCTGCATAGGGCATCTGTTTGAGGCCAGTGATCCCCTTGGTGAGGTACTTCTGTGGTCTTTCCAGCTGTTGTAGGTGTCTTGTAAGGTACATCCCAAATGGGGTGTTGTACTCTATGATGGGTCTGATGAGTGATGAGTACAGGGGCACAATGACCTCTTTTGATCTGGATGCGAGCCCTTTTGTGATTAGGTGAGCCACATAGAAGGATTTTCTAACCACTTTGGCAATGTGATTATCAAAGGAGAGATTGCTATCTACTTGGGTCCCCAGATCCCTTATTACATCTTCCGTATTTAGGGGACTACCACCTATGTGGTAGTTTGTGGGTACTTTGTTTTTTCCAAAGGGGATGACTATGCACTTTTTGGTATTTAGCTTGAGGCCATGATTTTGACACCAGGTATCCATCTCAGTGAGACCCTTTTGGAGGATGTCTGTGTCAGCCAGAGAGTCAGTTATAGCCCCTAGTTTGCAGTCGTCTGCGAACTTGGTCAGCCATAGTCCTCCTGTGCTTGTCTGTACCTCTGAGAAGTATGTACCGAACAGGAAGGGTCCTAGGACTGAGCCCTGGGGAATGCCACTTGTAACCGGTTCAGAGTCGGACCTAGCTCCAGCAACTCTCTCCATGTGGGTTCTATCCATGAGCCATTTGGCAACCCATCTTGTGACGTAGGGGTTTATGTTCAGGCTGGAGAGCTTGTCTATAATACCAGAATGGGGAATAGTAACGAAGGCCTTTGCGAGGTCTAGGTAGGCTGTGTGTACCACCTTTCCCTTGTCTATAGCCTTGGTAACTGTCTAAAAGAAGTGCACCAGGTTTAGGTGGCATGATCTGCCCTTAACAAATCCAAACTGGGTAGGGTCCAGTGTATGGAGGTTCCCAATGTCTCTGTTAATGAATTCCATGATGATGTGCTCCATAGCCTTGCAGACCAAGCTAGTCAGGCTTATAGGGCGATAGTTGCCGGGGTCTGTTGTGGCTCCACCTTTGTGGAGTGGAATAACCATTGCTGTGTGCCACTCTATGGGTACGTAGCCTGTGGAGAGGCTGAGTTTGAACAGTATGTTTAGGTGAGGGGTTAGTTCATCTTTGAGCTTGTGTAGGACGCAGCTTAGGACACCGTCCAGTCCCAATGATGCTGTGTTTTTGGCTTTGGAGAGGGCTGTTTTAACCTGAGTGTCTGTGATTTCAGGGGCTCTACATTCTTCTGGTATGGTTATGGGCCCTTTTGGGGGTGAAAGGGGGGAGAAATTTGCACTGGAACCTGTCTGCCAGGATGTTGGCGATATCGGTCGGTTCAGTGTATTTTGTGCCATTTTGCACTAACTCCGAGCAGATCTGAGCATTGCCACTTAGATTCTTGACATAGCTAAAGAATGCCTTGTGTTATCTTTGGAGTCCTTGGCAATTTTTCTTTCGAAGCTAGCCTTGGATGATTTTATGAGGGATCGTAGTTTCTTGCTGATACTGATCAAGGATGTCTTCCCTTCTTTGGATTTTACTCTTTTCTGTACTAGTTTCCTCCTTCTGTTGTATAGCTTGTTTATGGCAGGAGTCCACCAGACTGGTTTCCTTTTCTTGGAGGAGTGAGTCTTGGTTTTGCTTGGGATAGCATGATCCATGCATTCTTGTAGGTGCCCATAGAATGCATTAGTAAAGGATTTTTCAGCTTGGACAGTGTTATCCTTTAGCATGGGAGCTTTGAAACTTTCCACCTCGGTCTTAAGTAACGTGAAGTTTGCTTTTGAAAAGTTTTTCATGGTGGTTTTCTTGACCGGGAGTGGGGGCGGAATGTGGATATCCAGAGTGATTTGTTTATGGTCAGATCTAACCAATGAAGGGTTGACCTCCGGTGTGGAACACCGGTCGCCCATGTTGGTGATGACCAGGTCCAATATGTTGTCACCTCTGGTGGGAGTGTTGACCAGCTGATCCAGGGCATTTGAGTTTATAAATTCTAGGAAATGTTGGGCAAGGGAGTTCTCCCAGTGAATGTTTGAGTAATTGAAATCACCCAATATTAGGGTGTTTGGTAGAACCTTTGTGTTTCCCAGTGTTTCCAGAAATGTGGAATGGGGGTCCTGGGACATGGTAGGTGATCTGTAGCAAGCTACAATTTGAATTGCAGTTTTGCCCGTTGTTAGTTGCACGTGTATGATCTCTGAAGCATCGTGCTGTGCCACTAACCTGGAGGTGTGGGTATACTTGATGAATATGGATACGCCCCCGCCTTTTGTATTACGGTCTGGGTTCTATGGCCGAAATGTATGGTATGAGTTGTAGCCTGGTAGTGCTGGGGTGTGCTCTGGAGCCTTAAACCAGGTTTCTGTTACTGCACATATATCGATTTTCTCCATACTGAGGAGTGCCTCGAGTGCATGCATTTTGAGGTTTAGACTTCTGGCATTGAATAGCATTACCCTCAGTTTTTTGTTGCTTGTGCTATTTATGATGGTGGGTTTGTCTTTTGAGCCTTGCCTAAAAAAGGCACTATGGGGGTGGCAAGAGCCTTGGCCAGTATTCAAAAGCCTAAGGGTGACAGGTGGACGCCATCTCTAGCGAAGCAGCATGGCTTGTCGAGCATGTCATCCCAGGTGGACAGACACTGGATCCCCTTTAAATGACACCAGAAACTTAGCCAATTGTTGAAATTGATAATTTTTTCTTTATACCATGGTATCATTCTTGGTGAGGGCAGGACGCTACTCAGGGTCAGGGTCATACCGGCCTGGGCTACATGATCAAAGAGCTCTTCCATGTCTCTTTTCATGTAGTCCAGGGAGGTACGGCTCAGGTCATTCAGTCCAACATGGACAATGACAGAGTCGTATTTGTATTTGTTCTGAAGTGACCTGAGTGCTTGTGTTATAAAGTATTTAATAATAAATAAAAGGATTTAAAACATGTAAATCCTGAAGAATTGATTCCAGTGAACAATAGAGTTTCACATACAGGAAATATGAAAACGGATTCATATTAGATGTTTGACAGCTTAGGATGTCGAATGCCTAATTATCGACACCTAAGCGTCGAAACTTTAAAATCGCGAACGGCCACATACGCAAATTCTTTCCTCGGGAAATTATTTGCTTGGCCGTTATCAGGGATTTGCCCTTCCCCAATGTAGAGCGATCTCAGAGTTGGTATATTTAATTATGGGGGGTGCAGCAAGGGGTGTGGGGGCACTACGTTTGGGTTCAGAAGTTTATTTTATTTTGTGACGGCCTAGGAAAGAAAGGCCATTTGTGATTTTTAGGTTTTGATGCTTAGGTGTTGATGTTTAGACATTCGACAACCTAAGCTTTTGATGAAGCAATATAGACACTATGAAAACAACACTGTAGGATAGACTTCACACTGATTTTAGAAAACCTCGAACTAACTAGCTGTAGTTCCCTAACTATTTGAAGATTAACTGTCCCTATCTAGTCTAAATAACTCAGCAAGGCAAGATTATACTCTTACTTTTGCAAGGCAATATGAGGAGTTAGGTCCACACTCCATCCTGTTGTTCATCATCTGCGACTGGAACAACTACTCTGGAAACAACTAGGTTACTGCTGCTGAACAGTTCTGGAAAATAAACTGAATGATAACTAAACAACTGTGGAAACAACTGAATAACTGAACTACTGACTCAGGACCTGCTTTTATAGGAGATTTTTTTTAAAGTAACAGGAAGGCACTATGAGAATTGTACTCTCTCATATCAGACTTTGAAAAGTAAACAAACAGCTGTTGGGAAGATTCTCTTCTCCTAGCTGTGGCACACAGTGACATCACATCTAGGTCAGATGACTCTGGCACAACATTCAGAATTCTCTTTAAAAAAAATTTACATTTGGCCAGCCAGAAGAACACCGTTTGACATTCAAACAACTTGCATAAATCAGAGTGATAATCAAGAGACATAAATTTATTTACAAAATTATAGCTAGTCATGCTGGCATATGTAACACAGAGTAATTTACATTATTTACAATTATTTACAAAACTTCAGCCAGTCATGCTAGCACAGATACCAATGTCTAATATACTTATATTTACTTCAACTTGTAAGAAATGCAAAGCTACGAGCACTTCAAGCTAGGCTCAGTCTTGAGACATAACAGGGCTTTGTTGCCCATTGGTACTGAGGCTGCTGCCTTTCCACTACTGTGTGTTAGTATTTCAGCTATGGTGATTCAGCCATTATGTTTTGAACACTCCTAAACAGTCTTCCCTAAATAATGGTAGTGCTTATGCTTAAGAAATATTTGCAGTAATACTAAATTTTTAGTCATCTCTCATAGCAGTTGGTGCTGCTACCTTCCCCATTTACATTTAGATTTAGCTTTTATTGTTAAGAATTTACTTACAGTCTGATGGCTATCTTGTGTAGTAATATATTTCATTGTTTAGAATGTATTTACAGCCTTCTTGCTATCTTATGTAATAGATTTGTAGTACACAGTGCTTCCGTTAGTTACTGCACTACCTGAAGTAATGCGTTTCCCACTTGAATGAAGGTGGTACATCTTAACACTGTGTCTCTGCAGATAAGAGCCAACGTTTGCCTGAAGAACAGCATCACGTGTAGTGTCAGCTCCACATAGGAAAACATTTACCTGGAAATCTGGCAAGATAATAACTGGTATCATTAACTAGAAACCCAGTTGTTAAGAATATTGTTAAAGCAATCTTTCCACAAAATACCTGCTGTCATGGTGGTTATCTTACAAAACTATACTTTCTCTGAGCACTGATTTGGCATGTTAACCTTCTTACATTTCTGTTTTTTACAGAAGAAGGAAACCAACCTTGGCTGTGCGGACAGTTTTTCAGCATTGCAGATGTGTCACTTGCAGTTACTTTGCATCGTCTGAAGTTTATTGGGCTGGCAAGAAGATACTGGGGAAATGGGAAACGACCAAATATTGAGATGTACTATGAACGTGTTCTTAAAAGAAAAACTTTTAGAAAAGTTTTAGGAAGCGTTAACAACATCCTCATTTCTGCTGTTCTGCCAACTGCATTTCGTGTGGCTAAAAAGAGGGCACCATCTTTTCTTGGTGTTTCATTTTTAGTCAGTGTACTAGGTGGAATAGGATATTTTGCTTTTGTATATCTTCGGAAGAGACTTATATCTGTTGGATAGTTAAAATCTTTGTGATATTATGTTAGTTGCTTTTGTCATAGCAACTGAAAAATTAATAATGCTGTCACAAAAATCACATATTTCATTTTACTGTATATTGCACATTTTACATGCCACTTTTTAATTTAAAAACAGAATAATCTTATTTCCTGTTTAAAATTATGCCATATATTGAAAATATACAGTGTATTGAAGAGAGTACTTTAAAAATAGTCATAAAAGTTTGAGTATATAAATCCATGAAGTGTTATATTTTATGAATTATTTCGTATGAGTAATATTTTGCTGATGTTGACATGTCGTGAGCTGAATGCAGTATCTGTATAATGTGATATCGTGGTATCACTATAAGTTCTTTCCACAGTTCTATGTAAATGATACATATGGGAAATGTAATGTTCCATTTAGCCTTTCTTTATAGCAAGCTTACCATTCTATGGGTGTCCTGTGCATTTTTTTCATGATGTTTTGTTTCTATTTATTTCATTTATTTGTTAACTGGATAATGCCTCAAGGTGCAAGTGCCTGTTTACTGACATTACTTGTGAGAACTATGTGTGTATATACAGACATACACATATATACACTTCTGGGTCAGACCTGTTTTCAGAGGGGACCCAGGGTTAATGCCCCATGAAGAATAAGAAAAAATATATATAAATATATCAAATGCAAGACATTCATAATATCAAGAAACACACATTTCTAATTAACATATCATGACTTAAGCACTGAAAATAAGCATAATATGAAGATGTATATGTCTTAATCATAAAAAGTAACATTGTATTTATTACATTGTATGTAACTGTCAGATCAAGAATTGGATGAATCTTTATACCAGCCTTGCCCTTGTGGTTTGGTTATGGTTGAAAAGGGACCACAGAACCAGCCCATTTCCCATGAAAATAAGTAATAAACAGGATACATAAAATATGTGTCTAAGGTACAATGGTAATAATATAGACATCAATGGTAGTTGCAATAAAAACAGGAGCCATGCTTATTTCGGGTCTATGTTTACTCATCAATGGTTCTTTCCTCGAATCTCCCACGAGTGAACACTAGACCTCAAATATTCATTAACTGAACACTCCCATCAGCAAAAGTGTGAGATGGGGAAAGTAACCAGCTGGTCAACATTTCCCCATCTCACACACTACAGTATTTCAAACCCACCCAGATAGAGGGATGTTCCCCCCACACTCCCTTAAGTATATATACCAACTCTGAGGTCACAATACATTGGGGAAAAGGGTAAATAACTACTTGCCCTTTTCCTCACTGTAGTGCGACGTTGGAGTTGGTATATATATAGTTAGGGGGTGTGGGGGGTGCAACCTCCCACTTGGATGAGTTTGAAATACTGTGGTGTGCGAGACAGGGAAATGTTGGCTAACTAGTTACTTTCCCCGTCTCACACTTTTGTTGAAGGGAACATTCGATTAAAGAACGTTCAATCTGTTATTTTTGCTCATCACAGTTTTGAGGAAAGAACCTGCGATGAGTAAACATAAACCCATGGATTTCTATACAATGTTCTTCCTAGATCCTCAGAAAGCAATTATATTAAGTATGGAAGCAAGAAAGTCAACCTGAGTTTAGCTTTCAAACATACTTTTATTCAAACCAAAAAATAGAAAAAATAAAATGTTTAGCGCTTTCACAACTACACTAATTGCTTCATCAGACACAGCAGTTTAACATAATAAAGCTTATATAGAAGATGCAATAAAGTCAGCTGAAAATCCAATAGTCACATGTTCCAATGCTTATAAATGTGTAACATTAAATATATGTAAATGTAAATATGCATAGAAACATAAATATGCATTAATATACTAATAAATGGTTAAAACATTACTATAAATATATATAAAAACTTATGAGAAAGGTAGTCCATAAACTTATGGAAGACTGAGAGTGAAGCAGAGAGGTACAATCGTAATAAGGGTTTCCAAAATCCAATAAATCTCCAAAATCACTTGAAGTGCTCAACGAAATAAAGTATAAATTTTATTCAGACAAGCGCTTTCTTTCATATATAAAAACTTAGTTGAAATATTTAAAGAAATATAATAATATAATAATTCTAGTGCTTCAATGGTCTGGCTTTTAAAAAAGGTTTTAAGGAACTATTTCCATTCAAGCCAGGATATTTCTCAGCATTCAACTTAAGAATCCATTTTTGTTCTATGCTTTCTGTAGTATTTTCTAAGTCACCTCCCCGTATATTTGAGAGGACATATTGAATAACAAAAAACATAAAAGTATGAGACAAATCAGTTTTTCTAACATGATTTGCCAGTGCACTTGTCTCTTTACAATTATTTATGTCTCTAACATGCTCAAGGATCCTGTCTTTCAGGACCCTGTTCATTTTTCCTACATAATATGCAAAACATATTTGACAGAAACAAAAATACACAACATTAGTAGTCCTACAATCAGCATAGCTGTAACTGGTTATAGTAAATTTATGTAGAGGATGAATAAATGTCTTGTTGCTATAAATATATTTACATGCAGTACAACATCTGCATGGAAAAGTACCAACACGTGTAGAAAAATCAAATCTATTAGGTTCTGTTCTATAACATAAATGTTGTTTTAAAGACTTGTTATTCCTGAAAGAAAATAACGGAGTTCCACTGATTATATTAGTCAACTCTGGTACTTCTTGAAGTAAATGCCAATTTCTCTTTATAATCTTCGTATATTCATTAGCATTGATAGAAAATTGAAAAACTGCTCGAAAATGGTTAGTGTCTGAAGTATGAGTATTTCTGTCGTCTCTATCTGTCATAGTTGTAAAATAAGGTCTGCATCAGCTATTTCTTAATTTCCAAGCTTCAGTGATAGTCCTGTCTATCTCTCCTGTCACATAGCCCCTATCTAAAAACTCTAACTTCAAATTTTCAAGGGCTGCTTTAGCATCATTGTCCTAATTATATAGGTGCAGAGCTCTAAATACCTGTCCTTTCAGTGTATTTCTAGGAATATGCTTAGGATGCATACTTGTTTTGTGTAATAATGCATTCTTCCTAGTAGGTTTTTGGTAAATGCTACTAATAATTTCATTACAATCAGATTTTCTGACTTTAACATCAAGAAAGTCAATTTCTAAGTCTGAGCTATTAAAAGTAAATCTTAAAAACTCAGTAGTACTATGCAAATAATCTATGAAATTCTTAAGTTCATTGTCATTTCCATTCCATAACATAAAAACATCATCAACAAAACGGACATACCACAACACTTGTGCAAAAAAGGGGTTACTATCAGTAAATATAGAAAGTTGTTCCCAGCACACCAATGCCAAGTTGGCGTAGCTATTTGCACATGCAGTGCCCATAGCTACACCAACCTTTTGCAAATAAAATTCATTTTCAAATACACAGACATTATTTTCTAAAATAATTTCCAAAAGACTACATATTAATTGAATTTTCTTATTGTCACAACATCTATTCACTGTTAAAAATTCTCTAACTTTGTCTATTCCCCATAAATTAGGTATACAAGTAAACAACGATTCTATGTCCATGGTAACAAAAATGAAGTTATCTGCCTGTCCCAGAGTCATTATTCTATTATGTAGACATTTATTTTATTTTACGTATCTGTTTTATGCACCTTGTTTTTACCCTGAGTCGTTCGTATTCTTTTTGTTTGAGTTTAGCTTTTATCAGGTTTTATGTTTGGCTTAGACCATCGTGTCTTGCACATTCATCTGGCAATCATGGTCATGCTAAGGCAGTTACGTATAAGCAGTTTAACCATTTTGCACATAGAAGTCTGTTAGGGCAGTATGGGAAATGTATAGTTGTTGTACATTGTAAGAACATGTATTAAGCTAGGTTTAGGTTTTCTTTTGGCACTACTGGTCAGCTTTGGCTTGACTCCAGATGAAAAAGTAACTCTAGATTTGCTCACCATTAAGTGTGTAACTGTCCTATGCACATGCGCACGTGTGTGTGTGTGTGTGTGTGTGTGTGTGTGTGTGCGCGTGTGCGTGTGTGCGTGTGTGCGTGTGTGCGTCTGTGCGTGTGTATACATGTAGCTAGATCTATATCTATGTAGATATAAGTTGAGTAATGAAAATGTTGCATTCGTTTAGGAGCCATGGAAAAAAATGCAAGGGGAAGACTTATGATGTTGGAAGATGTTGGATGTTTCCCCGGTCTCTCATATGTATATCAAGGTTATTTAAAGGCTTTTTTGTAATTAGATAAGATTGTTTGAAACAAATTATATATATAAAGTTACAGATATATATGAATGTATAAATGTATAAATGTAGAAACACACCAAGAATCACCAGCACTCATGGATGAGGAAGATGGCCCAAGGATAGACCAGTTTCTCCTGTAGCTTAGGTTCATAGTACTTACTAGGGTATTAATCTATGAGGATCTTAAGAAGTTTAGCCTTACATTCTGGTGGTATACATGAGCTCTTTTAGTGTATACAAATAACCCAGATATGGTCAGAACAATAATATGTTACAGCATTTATACTTTGCCTTTATCCTTGAGGGAAAAGGGTGCTAAAGTATGTGTGAGGGAGATTTCTTGTTACCCATCCATTCTTCCAAATGACATTTGAATAGTGTAAGAGAAATACTTAGCTTTATGTGGAATGGTAGATGGTTCCATAGAACCATACCTCTCCCTCTTCATATCCTATTTATGTTGCAGAATAGACTGAAATGCCTTGAAAGAGTGTTTATGTCACCACTGGACTTGTGAATGTGCAATAGGACAGAGAGGTTAGGGTCTGTTGAGGTCCTCTGTGCAAGGCAGAGGTTGTCTCTCAGTTGCCTGTGTGATACATAGAAGAGGGACAAGGCTTTCAGATGGTCTATATAGTTCTAGTGATTTAGCCCTTGATTTTCTTAGTGAGGAGGCATTGTACTTATTCAAGTTGTGACAAGTGTTTAGACTAGTACATCCCAAAAGGGGTATTATACTCAATGATTGGCCTAATCAGTGCCAGGTACAGTGGAATGATTGCATCCTTGGATCCTATAACTTAAGATATAAGCCATGTGATGAGAAAGGGCTTCCTTTCAATAGTGGGGGCACAATAATCAGGGCAGGTCATTATTGACAGGTTCCAAGATCAGGACCACAGGATCAGTTTTCAGGGGGTGTGTTATCAATGTGATAGTTACAAGGTGGGTCATGCTAGCTGAAGCATATGATTATACATTTCTTGCCATTTAGTTTTAGTTCAAGGTTTTGACACCAGCTATTTGTTTAGAACAAGCCCTCTTAGAGAATCATGGTGTCCTCTGGAAAGTTTATGATGGCACCAAGATTGTGGTCATCTGCAAAATTGGTCAGCCACAAACCTATAACATGGCTGTGACCTACTAGAACTAAATGCCAAACAAGAGAGGCCAAGGTCCAAACCCTGGCATTCACTACTAGTGACAGGTCTTTTGGAGGAAGTAGAGCCACTACTTTTAATTTCTGAGTTCTATTTATGATTTGGTTTGCTATCCAAAGAGTTACCTAGGGGGTTAAAATTTAGCTTGGAGAGTTTGTCTATGATACCTGAGTGTAGGATGGCGTCAAACACCTTTGCAAGGTCTGCATATGTGATGTGTACTTATTTGTCCTCATTTTTTGCTACAGCAACTTTTTCAGAAAAAACAACTATGTTATGCAGGCAGGATCTGCCCTTGATAATTATGAACCATCTTGGGCTGAGAGTCTGTAAGTTACATATATTTTTATCTATTAATTCCATAATGATCCATTCCATAGTCTTACAGATGAAGCTGGTCAGGCATATGGGTCTAACATTAGCTGGGTTCACTGAAGCCCCACCTTTGTGGAAGAAAATGGCTGTTGCTGTCTTCCTTTCAGCAGGCATGAAGCCTGTTTTGAGGCTAATATTGAATGGTCTGTGTAGGGAGTCTGAATAGTCATATTTCAGGCTGATCAGCAGGCTTCCTGGTATGTTGTCCAGCCCCATTGAAGTAGTGTTCTTGGCCTTAGTGCCTTGAGGACTTCTTCTTGGGAGATTTTGAGGGGATCTAGATGTGGGTATGAGATATGGAAATAAGGGAGGAGAGAAAGAAAGAGATGAAGTTTGAACTACATTTATTCTCTAGTAGATTAGCACTGTCTTTTGGGATCATAGATTAGTACTAAGCTAACTGCTCTTGCGAGCCATTTTAAGCCTAGCCAATTATCCCTTGTGAGACTCAATCCCTGCACCTTGTGTTTGTAAGGCAAACACCTTAACCATTAGGCCACCCTCCCATCTCTGAGTTTGGGTCCGAGTATGTCATATGCTGTACAGTTATTTCTGCAGAGTGTTGGATATTTTTTCTGAGTTTCAAACATTGTTAAAGAAGGCTTTCTGGTCACCCTTTGTCTGGGTGGCTATTATTACCTCTTATCTGGCTTTGGTTGATTTGATCAGAGTCAGGAGTTTTTTTGCTCTTTTTAGCATTTTGGCATCTTGAGAGTTAAATTTATTTTTGTGTGCAATGAGCTTTTTTTCCTGTTATTATAGAGCCTGTTTGTTTTAAGGTTCCAATGGTAGTATATGCATCTATGTAACTATTTCACATATGCATAGACTTTGGCAGTAAAGTATTTCACGTAAGCAGTGGGGTTGTCAAAAATGGAAGGGGCTTTTGAATTTAGCCAGGTCATCACTCAGTTTTAGTAGATTAGCCTTTTTATAATCACTGAATACCAAAGTATTAGAAGTTGCTGCAAGCTTTAGTCTTACTGCGAATATGACTGATATCGTGGGCTGATTTTACCAGGGATGAAGTTACAATTTTTGGGGAGCAAAGCTGCACCATATTATAAGGCCCAAATCCAGGATTTTGTTGCCCCTGGTTGGGCTGCAGACTAACTGTGTATTGAAGAAGGCCAGAAGTTTCTGTGCTTACATGTTTGAGGATGTGTTAAGTCTCCCAGTTTATGGAGGTAAAGCTGAACTTAGTAGGGTTACCATATCTGGTTGTATGTAAAAGAGGACGAAAAAATATGTGCTGGTACCAGCACATATTTTTTCGTCCTCTTAGGGCTGAAGAGCAAAAAAAAAAGGTCTTTATTCTTTTAAGACTAAAACTAAAGACCTTTTTTTTTTGCTCCCCTCTTAGGGTGAAGAGCAAAAAGGTCTTTAGTCTTGTCTTGCATTTCCGAATTAAAGACAAGTAGCTCCGTGTTTGGAGATTTCTGATTGGCCCGTATGCTGGTATACGAGCCAATCAAAACCTCACCTTGCACAGTGGACCCTCTTCTGTTCAATGCAGAATATCAAGCAGTTCCACATTGAACAGAGCTCCGCTTTTTGATTGGCTCGTATACCGGCATACGAGCCAATCAAAAACACGCACAGCAGACCCTCTTCTGTTCAATGCAGAACATCAAGCAGTTCTGCATTGAACAGAGCACCGCTTTTTGATTGGTTCATATACCGGTATACAAGCCAATCAAAAACACGCACAGCAGATCCTCTTCTGTTCAATGTGGAACATCAAGCAGTTCCGCATTGAACAGAGCTCTGCTTTTTGATTGGCTCGTATACCGATATATGAGCCAATCAAAAAAAAAAAGCAGAGGAAAGACTCCGAAATAGGAATGTCTGTTTTTTGAAAATTCTGCGATTTGTCCGGGTTTTAAAACCCAGACAAATCGCAGAATTTTCAAAAACCGCCCAGACAGGAGCCCAAAAAAGAGGACGTGTCCAGGGAAACCTGGACGTATGATAACCTTAAGCTGAAGTATCCTAGGAGAATGGTGTTTGGTTTAGTACATTGGGGCTGCATACTAGTTAAGTAGGAGGTGTGGGCCGAGGAGGACATAGGAGTGGTCCTATAGTTAGCTATGATGTGATAAGGGGTTTTGTTAATATTAAGCTGAGCATGGAGGATTTCCATCTCATTATATTGTCTAACGAGCCTGGAGGTGATTTTTTTTTTTTTTGTTAAGAAAATGGCAACATTACTGCCTTTAGTGCATTTGTTTAATGCAATGGGCCTGAATGTGTGATGGGCATTGAAACCTTGCACTAATGGAGCACCTTCATTGATCTCGAAGCAGGCTCTGTGATGCTGCATATATAAATGTTTTACAGGTTAATGACTGTTTTTAGGGAGTGGAATTTTTTGTCAAGGCTTATAGTTCTGGGCAACTATGCCTTAATATCATCCAGATCCTGTTTTACTATATTGGAAGTTTTACTAGACTAATATTGCCTTAAAAGGCACTATAGGGGTAGATAAGGATTTAATCTTAGAGGGAGAGTTGCAAGCCACCCCTAACAAAGCAAATAGGACTGTCTACCATCTCCTCTCAGGCTGATATATATTGTACCCATTTTGAATGTCACCAGAGAATGTCAGTTGTTGAAAACAATAATCATTTGTATTGTGGCATAATTTTTAGTGATGGTAAAATGCTTCACAAGGTTAGGTCCATACCAGCTTCAGTCATATATTCTGAAAGCTCCATCATGTCTCTTTACATGCAGTCCAGGGAAGTATGTGTACTATGATTGTGTGACATGTGTGTACTATGATTGTGTCATATGTGTACTTGTGGTGCAAGGGCTTGGGTACTTGCATAATTTAGCAAATTTTAGTACCTTATAGGCAATTGACTGTGATACTCTCCTTGCACAGCCCAGTGAGTGATGCATCAATGTATCTCACTATGGAGTCACCTATGACTAGGATATGAATTGTGTGGAGGTTTTGTCTTATGGGCTTTTGACCTATGTCAGCATGACTCTTAGATATGTGCTTCATGCTGGGTGCTGCCTGCGTTTTGCATTTATGAGGTTGCTGAGAGTACCTGTTTCTCAGGTTACTTTTTAGGAGGCCTTTGCAGTTTAGGTAGTTTACTTTTAATAGCCTCAGTATATGAAAATCTGTGTGTTTGGTCTGGGCTGTATGTACTTTGTTTAGTGTGGTGTTGTGTGGTATTGACAACCTACTTGTTATTTTTTGTGGCTTCTTGAGAGAACTTTGCCCACAACAGCATTGTATAACTGCATCTCTCACACAATCTGTGTTTGCTGGTTTAAGTAGAAGGTGGTTGTCAGTAAACATGAGACACTTGCTACATCATCACAGGATGCCCATTTCAACCAGGCCAGCTACAGAGATGGTAGGAAAGTGCAAATCCATTATTCCAGGTTAACAGTGTCGGCTGTAATCAAAGTTGCACCTCTGAGGTTTGGAATTGATTTGCTGGAAGTGTTATGTGTCATAAACAAACTATCTAAAGCTACACATAAAGAAAAAGACACCATCTAATGCAAACCAGAGCTTCTTCACACAACAACTGACTTTTTAAAGTACAGTAGGAATTTGGGGGGGGGGTAGATTGTATAAAAACATTTAAGGCGCTAAATGCCTACATCTATACAGTACAATGTGTCATGCCACTGCATGACAGTCAGCATTGCTCTAAATTACCTTATTTATAACAGAAAATAAATAACAAAAAGTTCAGTAGAGCACACCAACCAACAGGAAGATACTTGAAATCAGCCAAACTTAGATAAGATACTTGAAAGCCAAACACATTCTGGCTGGGCTTGTGGATGCTCGGCACCAAACAGAAAATAAAACTTATAAACCACACAAAGGGAATCCAGAGGTCCGTTGAACTAATTTAATTTGAAAACACAAATACTATGAAGCACTTTTCGTATGTACAATGTATGAACTTCTTCAGAAAACCACAAATTTATGAGCTAACCATTTAAATAAACTTCATTTGATCAGCTGACATTACGCCCCTCATTTTAAAAATACTTAAAGAAACAACAGCACAAAAATACAATAATCACCACAAAGATGTATCAACAAGTAAATACAACTATACATTAATATAAAAATAAATAAATAAACTTCCCACTTCTAAACATATATAAGTGTATTCTATAAAAATTATATTTACATATATGTATTATTAAAAATATATAAAATAAATTTAATTCAACTAAAATAGTGTAAGCCTACCTACTCAAAGATATATTATAATAAAATACACTTATTCATCCTGTTAAAAATTATCTATTGAGACTACGCAGCTTTAAAATAGCCATAATGGAACACAAATCATTTAGACCAGGCCAACAATAAGCAAATAATCTAATTTGCCATATTAATTCTAGTCGATCTCATTGTAATTCGATGGGTCCACCTCTAATATTAGGTATTATTTGATCAAGTACCCAGAATTTAAAAGTGTGTGTAGGATATTCAGACACATGTTTTGCCAAGGCATTATCAAGTAAACCTTTCCTTATATTATAATTATGTTCGTATATCCTATCTCTAAGTCGTCGGATAGTTTTACCGACGTAAAAACATGAACATAACTGACATTTGGCAACATAAACAATCATTTTTGAGTTACAATTAGTTTTAAATTTACTTTTTAAAGTGAAATTCTCTATGTTAATAGAATTAAACTTACAGTAGGGACAATGACCACAACTATTCATACCCTTTTGACTATTCCTAATAACAGATCTATTATTAATAGTATCTAGAATTTGTTTAAAATTCCGATCACGCCTAACAGTAAATTTAGGTGTCATACCAACCTTTGCTTGTGGATGCCCTAGGGCAGATAGCCTAGTATGAACCTATGAACTTGAATTTAGCCTTATTAGGAAGTAATGCCCACAATTAGCCTGTAAACCTCTTGCAACCAGAAAGAAGCAATAAACTAATTTCAGCAAAAACTGACTAATTTAGCCACCCACTAGGTTAGTCAATGATAAATAGTGGTGACTGTCAGACTGACCTATTTACTATTACCCATCTACTACTAGTGCTGGTCTTACTGCAGCTACGCTCAGCTAGGAATCAATGTCTCTCTGCTCCTTCTCTCACCAAAACAAAAGAGTAGCACTTATTCCAAGCTGGTTCTTGAGTAGCAGGCATGGGCTGTTTGGTGATCAGTAGTCTTGTCCCACATGTTTATAGTAGGTCTGTAGACTTGTAGCAGCTTTCTCCTGGTAGATGCCCTGAACAGCACATGCAGCAGCTCAGTGCACAATGGTCCAGAATCAGACCAGTCAGGGAAGTTCTCCACACTGCTAAATCAGAGACAGTCAGGAACTAACCCCAATGTTTCTCCTAAGAAGCAGTTTCCAGGCTCTCCAGGGATTTTTAATCTCTAGGAAGGATAAAAAATAACATTCTTGTGCCCCTTCTCTCACCAGGATCAAATTCAAAACAGAAGCAGAAGTCCTAAGCTGATTCCTGAGATGTGATTCGTAGGCTGCTAGTGATAGACAGGTGTGCCCAGATGATTGTGATTATAAAAGAAGGATGGAACAAAACTAAGTAATACTCTTCATAGTGAAGTGTTCACCAAGGAGTGGGAAGTTATGAAAGAAAGAGTCACTGAAGTTTTAACAGTTTAAGTGGGGGGCCCTCATAGTTTCAACATTTAGTGTTCACTAGTATGAGCAGATAATATGAGACTGAGAGAATCTTCCAAGGTCAAATGTACAAAAGTGGTGCACCACTCAAAAAATATTGATTTTAATAGCGCAAAAGAGAAAGGGTGAATGGGTGGCAATCTTTCCCAGGGATTCAGAAAGAATCTTAGTGTTCACAGTAAGGGCTGCTGTAAGCCTGGGGACCCTGGTGTTGCAATTTAGGAAAAGTTTCCACCATCGAAAGTAAGAAGTCAAGTTTCTCCCTCTTCTTAAACAGGGTTGTCGTCCATGGCTACTCCTGCTAGATCCACTTCACCCTCTCAGCAGCAGTCATAATATACTGCTGGCTTTGGCCTTAGATGAAGAGTGGGAAGCTTTTCTTCTGAAAAAAAGTTATCAAAGTTCCTCTCTTCAAGGCCTACTTCAACATCTTCCTTCGGAGTCTACAGTTCCCTCCAAAGTGAAACTCCTTTGGATTGGGAGCAGATAATGTCAACCTTCATGAAGGCCCAGCTTCGATACATTGTCAGTGGATTGAGAAGATACACTTCCTATTTCTCTTCTATTCCTCCTCCAGCCCTTGTTTTGGTACTGGTAGTGATAGAACTCACACCCATACCTATAGCTGTTCCTTTGGCATTAGAGTATTTCCTCATCCATGCTGATGCCTTCAGTGTCAGTAGCTACTTTAGTGACACCCTTGGTGTTTGAGTTGAGGGCCAATAAGGGCCAAAGGACTCATTGCTGACCTCCTGGCCCTGACTTTGATCTTAATGGTGCCAGGATCATTGTTATTGTCGAGGTGTTCAATCCTTTGGTGATGATTATGCAAGGTTCTGACATTGAAACAGCAGTGCAGCACCAAAAAGTTCAGTGACTAGTCTTTTGGCCTTGATGTATTTGATGGCATATCAACACAGGGGAGACCAATTCTTAACTCTCTGCAGGAGCAGATACAGAAAATGTTGATTCCACCATAAGACACTGTTGTTGACGAGACCTTTGACCAGTCTTCATCAATGCACCCCTCAGAGAAAGGACTTCATAGGCCTACAGTGTGGAGATCTGGGATGCCTTCCTACCAGGAAAGTTCAGATGATTCTCTACCTAGTCCACCTAGGAAGAGAAGGTGTAAGAGGAAGCTCCTCCACTTCTCGTAAAAGTCTCCCTCCCCCGATACAGATCTTAATGAAGGGGATGTTCCCTAAAATCCCCTACAGACATATCCTTTGGTGAAATATTGGAAATGATGAGACAGATGGGATCATGAGCTGTTAACCCCACCTCCCCAGAGGAAGAGCTCTTGTAGGAGACTTACAAGTCCTCTCCCTCACCTGCCTAGATTGTCCTTCCCCATTCACGTTAATGGATATTGTGTGCAATAAAGCCTGGATGTAACCAAATATCACCAAACCTAAATCCCAGACCAGCAAAGATAGCATCATAATAAGGGGCCTCTTGTGGATTTCATAGTGGTGTCCATTGCCACCAAGAAGGATGTCCTAGAGGATACACAGACAATCCATCGGCTGAAATGGTAGTGTAGAATGAAGGATCAATAGTGAAGCACATTTACGCATCAATTACATTCACGATTAAAGATCTGAATTGTATAGAATATGACCAAGTTTTAGAAGAAGCAGGTGGAAAAAGGAGCAATCACTCTGGCACAACTGTCTGTGGGGAATGGGGCAATTGCATGTGGGTGACCTTGGGTCCCAATTGAAGAGACATCCTATTCACAAGCCTAAGGATAATGCGGCTTGGTTTGCTCGCTCAGATCTAGTGATGAGGTGACAGGCTTGACTTCATCTAACATTATTTGCAAACCACTTCAAGGTGATGTTTGTCAATCCACCCTTTAATAGCTTCTTCTAATTTAGGCAGAAGATGAAATAGAGACTGATGCAGTATGAGCAGGACAGCAAAACGCTCACAGCTGTTGAGGTCAAGTTTTCAATGCCACAGAGATCCTTTCAAAAGAATCAAGAATGTGCCAACAATTTATGGCCTCACAAGTCCCAAAAGCTCTAGAACAGAACAGACAGCAAAGACTTGGATTCCCATGTCAGAGAGAAATTACACTTCAGCCACTACCCCAAGGGCATAGGCAGAGGTAGTTTATACCAATAAAGCTACTGAGAACCCTTTCAAGGACCCCAAAAATATTAACAGTTGCCTGACTATTCCACTCTGGAGGCAGTTGGTAGATGTCTTTTTCTCCAACTCAGTGTGTGGCTGGCCATCCCTCTGGACAGATGGATAAGGAACATTATATCCAGAGGCTACTGTATTCCATTTTTATTTTAGAGATGCATAAAAGCTTGCCCTGACACCCTCCAGCAGTGGCAATCCATTAGAGGAGGGGAACAAGACAGGAGGTCAGCTCTTTCCTTCAGAAGAGAGCCATCCAAGAGGTCCTATCAGACTAAACAGGGTCACGATTCTACTCCAGGTTCTTCTTGGTGGTCAAGAACACTAAGGACCTCAGACCAAGTCTAGATCTCAGCTGACTAAATCAGTATGTGAAGAAGGAGTTGTTCCAGATGGTCACAGTGCAGTCCATCCTCGCGTATCTTCAGGTAAGAGATGATTCCATCTTTGGATTTCCAAAATGCATACCTACACATCAAGATAGCAAAAGCTTCAAGGAACTTCCAGCTGTTTCAGGTGGGAGCCAGTCTTTGTCATTTCAGAGCCTTGACATTTGAACTCATCACAGCCCCCTCCCCTTCATGGGTGTTTATCAAATGCATGGAACCAGTTGTGGCTGACATGCAACTTCTAGGGGGTAGTCATTTTTCCTCTGCTGAAGGACTGGCTCAAAGTGGTACCGACTATAGAATATGGAATTACATATACTGGCATGTCAGTACTTACTCCAGTTATGTCTAACCTTGGGGATCATGGTTAGCCTTACAAAATCTCAGCTACTTCTAAATCAGTCCATATTGTTTATTGGCTGCCACTTCAACACAGTCAATCAAAAATTGAAATTGCCCCCAGAGAGGACTTCCTCCATAGTCAAATAATTACAAAGTCTTTCACAGACACCAAGATCTGCAGCAGTTGAGAATCTGAAAGTGGTGGAACTAATGGCTACCACCATTCAGATGGTACCATTCACACCACTAAACATGCAAATTCTTCAGTAGGCACTCAGGATTTAGTGGGACCAAGCTCTCCAATTTGTGATGGATACCAGATAGTTGTCAAGGACATGCATTTGGAGTCTCTTATGGTAGAACAAAACACAGAACCTGTTGGTACAAACACCCTTTGTTTGTCCCTTTCCAATTACCACAGTACCAATGGATGGATTTATTTTGGGGTGGAGGGGCATAATCAACATACTGTGGTCCGGAGTACTGGACTCAGCTAGAGGCCAGACCTCACCTAAGTGTACTGGAGATGACAACAGTTCTCCTTGCATTTCAGGTGTTTCAGGACTTGCACTCCTAGGGTATAGTTGCCATCCATTTGGATAATATGGCAGTGGTTTGGTACAGAAACAAATAGGAAGGAACACAATCTTATCAACTCTGCAGAGAAGCCATGAGTGTATCATAATGGGCCTTAACATTGCACCACTTTCTTGTGGCATCACATACACCAGGGGCATCCAACAAGATTATAGACAAATTGAGCAGGCAAATACTGCTCCCACATGAATGATGTCTCAGTAAGAAAATAGCTTGTAACATTTTCTGAGGTGGGGCAGACCCTGTCTGTTTGCTTCATCCTTCAACTCCAAATGCAGAGATGTTTCTATCATTATTGTTCTAGAAGGGCAGACACCAAGAGATTCATTTGCTCACTACTGGCCTCAAGTCTCCTACATACATTCCCTCCCTTTCCTCTTATATCCAGAGTTATCCAGAAAGTCAAAAGATGCACAGTGGAGATAATTATCATAGCCCTGTTCTAGCCCTGCCAGATATGGCTCCCCTTGTTATGGCCTAATCTGAAGAGAAGTTCCTGTCTGCTACCACAGCACTAACAACAAATCAGGAAAAGCAAAAAATAAAGATACTGGTGATTTTTTTTAAATTAGGGACAGGACTTTTAAAACCCATGGGAGATTCAGTTGTAATTCGAGAATGGTGGTATACTTAGTTAAATGCAAAGGGTGTGAACGTTTCTACTTAGGTAAAACCGAACATAAACTTAAAATAATGCATTTATGAAAATCTATACTGTATTAAGAAGGCAAACTTACAAAATGCATTAGCTAAGCAGATTTCATTGAACCTTACACATTATTTTAAATATAAAGTAATTGACCAAGTGAACAATGGAGTGAGGGGTGAACCTTGGGTTTTGTGTTTAGAAAGAAATGAACTCATTTGGCAGGTAAGATTAAATGCATGCAGCTTTTCTAGACTTAATAACTATTGTTCTATTTATCATATATTGAAACTTAAGGCTGTATATAGTTTTATAATTTGTTGTTATGATTTTAATAATTTTTTGATGTATGCATATATATATGTATATATATATATATATATATATATTTTTATTTAGAATACTGGTGGTGGATTTAATTTTTAAGTAAAGGTTGGTTAATAAGATGATGCCATTCATCTGAGGTTACATGATTTGGTGGTGGGATATTTAAATGGGTTCTTTTAAGTTTTTTATTAGTCTGATGAAGTTCAAGTTATTTGGTTGGATGAAAGAGCTTATTAATTAAAGTACCACTTTTAAAATATATTTGGTTACTTTGGTTTTTAGTCCTTTCGCCTGCACTAGTACATTGCTTTATTTTGTTGTATCAGTTTATTTTGGTGTCCTACCACAGAACCCCAATTTGCTGTACTATCCATTTGGGTTGCCTCACTTGGATATTCACTCCCTTCATCTGACTGCATGGTTTCAACAACTCCCCAATGGCCTGAAATCCATCCTTTCCTAAGAAAGTTGTACATTTATTATCAGGATCTCAGAAACCTTTGACATGTAAAATATGCAGTAGAAAATGGAAAAAAAGCTTACTTTACCTTATGTGTAAAAGATAAGGGCATAGATTCTACATCAGCTTCCCTTTCACAAGTATTTACATTTTGCTGACATCTTCCAGCAAGGGGCTAGTTATTTTTCCACACAGCTATTTTATTCTTTCATTCCAGTTTCTATTCATCCTCCCTCACATCATACAAGACATGCAAACCCTTTTTAAAAGGAGTGTTCCATACCAAGCCACCTTGATTAGGCCTGCTTACTCCAGGGATTTAAAATTCATACTAGAGAAATTAACAAACTTCTCCTTTGAACCAGCTAATTTTATCAATTTAAAATATTTAACTTGCATGATGGTAGACATTAGTGCTGTGAGAAGGGTTTCAGAAATTCATGCCTTATCATCTAGATACTCATATATGATTTTTCTTCCAGATAGATTTTAACTTAGAACCAGCTAGATCTTTATATCTAAGTTAGCTACACAGAGCAATTTGAACCAGTCCATTAATCTGTCAGTATTCTTCCCCATGTATTAAAAAAGGGGAATATCAGTTATATTGTTTGGATAACCACAGACAACTACATTTTTACATACATGTCAGGAAAAAAATTAGGAAGGATAGCCAATTGTTTGTTTCCTTATATTCTGTTAAGAAAGGTCAACGTGTGTCCAAAATTATCCTTGATACATGGTTATGTGATTGCATTTCCTATTACTGCTTTTCAGAAAGAAAAACCTTGATCACAAGACCAAAAGTACACCCAGTCAGACTTCAAGCTACTTCAGCAACCTTTCTTGGAAGTTTGCCCTTGGAAGATATAGCAGCAGCTGCTACCATACATACCTTTGCAAAGCATTCCAGTTTGGAAATACTCTCTAGGCCTCAAGCTTCCTTTGGAGCCATCATTCTCAAAGGCTTACTGGCATAGGCCACCCAAGGTTAGCATGACACTTTGTCCAGCTGTTACAATGGCTGGACAGGGTCAGAGTAAATATATAAGGTATGTACTTAGCAAGATAATAGATTTACCTGGCCTCTGTCTGGACACTGGAGCAATTCTGACCACTTTCCTCCTTCAAATTTTAATTCCTGAGGGACACAGAGGAATCCATGAGTCCAGATCACATCCTTAGGTTTCATACCATGGATGAATAGCTATAGTTTGTGTGTGTATGTGTGTGTGATCTTGAGTTGTATGAGAAAATATGGCTGGCAATTCTTTGCTTGATCTAGAATATCTACTTAGAGAAGGGGGTTACGGGACAAGAGAGAAGCTTGGGCTTGCAAGGAGATTCTTTGTCAAAAAAGAAGCCACCAAGATGACCAGTCCTCCTGTTCCAGTGTGTGGACAGAGACCAGATAACTCTATCATTGTGGTAAGTGCATAACATATGCACACACAAGCACACACACACACACACACACACACACACACACACACACACACACACACACACACACACATGCAAACACACAGACACACACACGCGCACAGAGACACACACACACACACACACACACATATATATATATATATATATATATGGTTCTACCTGAGATAGTCGACACTCCAGAACACCAACAAGCGAATCGCGAGCACCAGAAGATCGACAATGCAGAAGACCGACGCGATGGATTAAAACACCGACGCCGAGGATGCCGACATGGGAAAAGGCTGTGTAAGTATGCGGTAGTGACGGACGTTAGGGTGCGAGTAAGGTAAGAGTGGATATTGACGGTCTGTGTGGATAGGGGTGGGTTAAGTGAGTTAGGGTCAGTGCGCGGGTTAGGTAAGTGTGTGGTAGTCATAGTCTTTGGGTTAGGGGCGGGTTAAGTGAGTTAGGGTTAGGGCGCGGGTTAGGTAAGTGTGCGGTAGTGATAGTGTTTGGGTTAGGGGCGGGTTAAGTGAGTTAGGGTTAGGGAGTGGGTTAGGTAAGTGTGCGGTAGTGATAGTCTTTGGGTTAGGGGTGGGTTAAGTGAGTTAGGGTTAGGGCGCGGGTTAGCTGAGTATGCGATAGTGACGGACCTTAGGGTTAGGGTTTGGGTTAGGGTTGTAGATAGTTGTGTATGTGAGGTTTAGTGTGGGTTTGTAGGGATTTTGGTGTGCTTGTGTTGTGTGTGTGGTTTTTGGACAGGGGATGTGTTTTGTTTGTTGATTGTTGTTATTGTGGTATGTGCAGTGTATGCGGTTTCGTGTTTGTGTATCGTCGGTTATTTCGTTGTCGGGCATGTGAGGTTTCGTGTTTCTGCACTGTCGATTATGTGGTGTTGGTGATTGCGTTGTCGGTGTTCTGGGGTTTCGATTATGTCAGGTAGAACCATATACATATATATATATATATATATATATATATACATGTGTGTGTGTGTGTGTCTGAATGTGTGTGAACCCACTCATTCTGCATCAGATTATAGACTAGTCTCTCTTACCCTCCACTGCAAAACACTTTATGAAAATATCTAATGAGCAAACCACAAAACATTCACTAGCTTTATTGACTCTTTCAACTATGCTATGTTGGCATATGCAGAAAAGGCCACAAATTGTGATATATTTTGTGTTTTTCTTGTAAACTAGTTTCTTGAATTGTTTGGCCATACAGGGTTAGACAGACTAGTCTATAAATCTTATGAAGAATGAGTTACAGACATGGGGAAGGACAAGACAATGACAGACTTCCTAGTGGAGAGGAAGATACTTTAATATTGGGACAGATTACTTTAGTAATGAAGGCTTTACATATGTAAGGAAACATGAAAAATGCTGGGGGATGTCTCATGCCGATTGAAAATGTTTAGTCTCTCTGTGTATCAAGGTCAATTAAAGTCAACTTTTTTATGAATAAATAAGGTTGTTTCCCACAAATCTCTAAAACTATTGCGTGTATAAGTCTTCACACTTGAATAATGGCTAAGAAGATGGAAGCGCTACCTGAAAATATGATTGTAGAAGAAGAAACGTGTAAAGACAGGAATCAAGAGGAGTAGCAGATACCACAACAGTGTTCTGTAGATAATGAAAACCTGATTTGACCCGAATATAAAAGAAAAAAATGGGAAGCTTTGAAGCGGTGACATTCGGCTTGTTACATATTTTAGGATGGTTGGAAGAGGATATAACAAAACTACAGGTATTTGGTGCTGATGATATTGAAGTTGCAAATGATTTAACAGGTTGCATTTGCTATCAAAGCCGTATTTCTCATGGTACCATTCTTTCCTATAGAGCTCCTCCGGCCTTGGTTAGTAGTTCTTATATTTGCTTTACTATTAGAGCCCAGCTTCTTTTCCTGATTAACTCCTTGCTTTGGGTATGACAAGGAGATGTTTAACAGGCAGTTAGTAATTAAGACAAAGCAAAGCTTGCATGAGTGGGGAGAACAATTCATTTAGTGCACATTTATATGCAGCTGCAGATGTTCACAGTTAGTAGTAAAAGCTATGGTCTGATCACTTCAAACCACCAACAGAGCCACATCCAGCGACAATACTAATTTAATTAAAATAATAAAAATAAAAAAAATAAAAAACAGCAAAGTTTTCCTAATTAATTTTGTCTGTGTGCATACCTCTCAACTGTACAGAATTTCACAAAATGTCCAGATTTTTACCTTATATTTTGGTCCATTTTTAATAAAATTGTGCTTTTCGGGCAAATAGTGGCCAATTTTTAAAGACTGAACTTAGAAAATAATGACAGGCATTTGAGTTTCAGGCTTAATGCCCTTCAGAAAAAATATGCTATTGCAAAACCTGTTATTCTATCAACTTTGTAAGTTTGTAAGAGCAATATTTAAAAACTGTCCCCATTTGTGGGCCTTTGTCCAACTTTTATTTATGTCTTTGTCCAGATTTCTTGCTCTAAGAGGTTGAGAGTATGTTTGTGTGTGTGTGTATCTTACTGTTTTGGAAGTGGACACATACACAACTTGCAAAATTTGATCTCCAAAGGACTTGCAGCAGATGGACAAGCTGATTTCTAAAGCAAAGTACCTAACTGTACAATATGAGCAGGATTTATGTGAGTGATTTATAAAGCACTTGCAGCAGTAGATGGATGAGCTAAGAGCAGGAGATCTTATTTCTGAAGCAAAAGGTACTGTGACGAGCGAAGTGCAGGTGACTTTATTTTTGAAGGAGTGGTACCATGATGAATGGTGTGTGTAATGCCCTTGTTAAAAAGGGCAGCTTACTTAATGAAATTGCTCAGGTTCAAACCCTGTACGTAGCTACAGACAACAAATCCTTTAATCCTCTACACTAACTGGTAGTTGGTTGAAATGTGCTTTTGTCATTTATTGGTCATACATTTTGTTTCACTGATCAAAACTACACATTTAAAATGCACTGTAATAAATGTTGCAGTTTTTAATAAGAACTATATTAAATCAGGAAGGTGACTCAAACAGCACATACATTATACATGGTCCTTAAAATCTTTCGGGGGGGGCATGGTTTGAAAACATCCCAGAAGCCAAGATACACAGTCTGCCACTAGCTGGATGCATTTTCATTGAATGTGAGTTTCAATGTATTTTCAATGAATGTGAGCTTCAAGGGAAGAGAAGTTTACAAGTTTACTGTTGCGCATGCTAAGTCTGTTTTCAATTTGCAACTGTTTTGTTTAGCCAATGGCCATCAGTGTGTGTGCTATAAAATTTGAAAGCACTGTTAACAGAATAAAAGATAGCAAACTCACCTTTGGTGCAGAAGGCTGCGAGTTTTCCGCCTTGTAGATGGGCTGCTGACAGTGCAGTTCAGAATAAGGGGGGTGCTGAACTCTTGGGTGTGTTGACCTTCAGATAAGATGTTAAACTGAGGCTCCATCTACCTGTTTTAGTGGCACATGCTGTGACATCTTTTACATCCAGCTGAGCTACTAAAAAGAGTAGGGAAGCACCTCAATGCCCTTGCCAAAATTTTCCAAGTGGTATAAAAACCATCAAGGGTCTCCTCTGAAAAGAGGCTACAAGCCTACTGGGGCTAACTTGGTCAACAAAGGATAAGTAAATTAAAAGTTTAAATCCACATCTATGTCTTCATTTCAAAAATAAAGAAGAAAACAGTATGAACACTGACAGTTTTTAACAGTGTTTATGGTAATTGAAGGGAGAAAGACATGTAATGGGAGATGAGAATGGTCATGGGAGGGCAGAGGCCTGGTCCATTAACCTGCCTAAGGTCCCATTTATCACAGTCCAGCTCTGACCACCAGTAGTATTTTTCAGGGAGTTACAACTCAAGCCTCACTCCATTAATGTTCCCAGTCCATTAAATATTTACTAGAAACACAAGTCTTTAGTGTCTGAAATGAAAACTCTTTACTGACCATAAACAGCTTTCCTTGGCAGAAAATAAACTGTCTTCTCACATAACACAAATCTATTGTCTATAAAAGGCTTTACTCTGCCTTTCTATTTTGTTGTCCTAATTTCAGTCCAGTAAGATTCATTAATTTAATTTCTCTTACTACCAATGTTCTTCACCCCAAAGCAGATCTCCTCTTCCAGTACCACAGGATTTTTAGGAGAAGCCATGCAGTTCTGCTAACTGTAGTTCACCAATTTTCTCAGCATAATAGTAAACTCAGTTGAACTCTATCCTATTCTCCAAAGCTCTGCTTCAGACTTTAAAAATGAACACAATCAGTTCTGTTTAGCTCTCCATGCTAAATTGTTCCCTCATAAGCTCCAGGTCTTGGTGCACTCTTTCTTCCTGTAGTGTGTCTCTCCCCCCTTTATTGTGTACATGGGTGTGTCAGTTACACACACACACACACACACACACACACACACACACACACACACACACACACACACACACACACCTAGGTAGGTTTGAAGGGTTAATCCTTCATAAGTCGATAACATCTTCTCATATAGCCCTTCTGTCAGCTCAAATAAAAGGCTATGCCACTATACACATAGACACACACACACACATATATCTATATATATATATATATATATATATATATATATATATATATATATATATATATATATATTATATTATATTATATATGGGAGCGCTACAGAATCCTGAAAGCCCAAAATCCTGAGATAAATATCTCGAAAATTCAAAATCCTGAAAACACACAGGATACCAACATTTACTGTATTCCAGCACAAGTACATACAGAAACAAAACACAAACCATATCACTATTCTCCAAGTATAAGCAGGGGGGCAAGAGCCCCTGCACCCCCCACATCCACCCCTACATAAAAATATAATCTCCGAGATTGCACTTTGTGTAGTATAGTTGAAGGGTAATATGTTTCTGTATGCACTTGTGCTGGAATATAGTAAGCATTGGTATCATGTGTGTTTTCAGTATTTTGAGTTTTCAGTATTTTGAACTTTCAAGATTTTGCTCTCAGGATTTTGGGCTTCAGGATTAAGGGCTTTCAGGATTCTGTAGCTTTCATGTGTGTATTGTTGAAGTCACCAATATTGATACATTCTGTGCATGCTCTGGGGATTACCCAGGAGCAGACTAAATCAACAGCAAGTATTTTTGCAGGGGGGGCACCCCTTGCTAATTATGTATGTTAACTCTGAGATTGCATAATCCCTAGGGAAAGGAAATATTCTCCTACTCAGGGATTGTCGATCTTGCACACCTGTCAACCAACTGTCTGTGTCGATCAAATGGGGTCACTCTACTGAGAGTCCTAGTACTTGCCATTCCCTCCAGTGCTCAGCAACCATATATACCTATGTCTCTCTCTCTCTCTATATATATATATATATATATATATATATATATATATATATATATATATATATATATATATATATGTATATATATATATATATATATATATAGATATAGATATAGATAGATAGATATATGGATTTCATTCATTTGTTTGAAAACTGAAAATATTGAAACTCCAAATTGAAAATGGAAATTTGTACTTTGCTCATTGTTGTGTGATTGAGAATTGTTATGAATAATTAGCAGGGGTGCAGTCCCTTACATGAGTGTGGAAAAAAAGAAAGCAGCTCAGGAGACTAATCAGGTCCATCAAAGTCAACTTCAAAGCAAAATAGCCTCCCAGGCTAAATGTTTGAGTTATATATGCAACCTAAGGGAAACACCTAACTGTGCTGAGCTAATAGTAAATTAAATTTCCTGTACCAAACCAGAGGATATAACAAATTTGCTGGCCAATAAATTTATCACCAATTTCACCCTCCATCACTCCCAGTTACCCTGCAAGAAATATCCCCTACCATTTGCATGTGGAATGTGGAAAGGAATAGGTCTGTGTGATAATGACGTACACTGCAACTGAAAAATATGTAGGTTTTTCTTTTTAATGATAAAAGTAAATATGACAGTCCCCTGACCACTAGATCCCCTCCAAGGTAGAGGAGGCCTCTTCCAGCCAGTAGGCTCTAGGCAACTGCCTTGGTCGCTTAGTGCTTGATCTTTCTCTGTGTGTGTGTGTTTCTCTGTGTGTGTATATATATATATATATATATATATGTGTGTGTGTGTGTGTGTGTGTGTGTGTGTGTGTGTGTGTATGTATGTATATATAGATAGATATAGATAGAGTTAGATAGCTAGACAGATATACGTGTGCCCATGTGTATTCGAAAAGGAAGAGATGAGTGCAGAATTCAAAGAAGAAGACTAGGGGAAAGGAAAATGAGGTATAAGACTGAAAGCAGAAACAGAATGGATGCATGTAACAAGAATGAAGTTATAGAAAGTAAGTATGTAAAGAGTAAAAGAGGTAGATGTGAATGAGAGATGAAATCTATTTTGTAATGCAACTATCATATATGGAGTGTATAATGCAAATAATGCAGGGAGGACACTGGAATGCATACCTTTATCTGCTATGATTTAGACATAACGCTATGATTTTGACCCTCAGATTTACCCTTGTTCTTCCTAGATTTACTAATGTTCTTCATAAATTCTGTTCTACTTATGGGTACACACCTTATTAAAAAAATAAGTTAAGCCTCCTGAAAGCGTCTTCATCTTTAAATATGTAGACTCTAATTTTTAAAAACCTTTAATTGGGAAAAACTAGAAAGTGCTCCTTTTTCTGACCCTCTGCTGTGATTTTTAAAGGTTGCCATTTTAGTGCTAAGGATTTCAGAAGTATGCTGGTATGTACTAAATTCAAGAGCTACTTCCTGTGCATTTATTGCATTGTAAGCAGCTGTCAGGGTTGAGGAAGTAAGTGTTCCTTACGTAACATTTTAAACGTTCCATGCTATGACATAGTTGTGAAGCTGCTTTAATGTCATTCAAGAATAGCCCTTGCACTGAGGAGGTTACTTACCGTGACTTGCAGCAGCACAAATTATTGCAAAGTTTGTATCTCATTATAGCTATTTGCATCCTTATGTTCTACTGTTATCATTATGCCTGAGACTGTGTCTGAAGTGGGTTCTTCATTGATCAATACAAACAGTTCAAAATGATCAGTTGAATAAATAAATCATGTAAGAAGCAATTCTTAAACTGTCCTAATGTTACCAGTACTGGATATACATATCAAAACATTCAGAAGACAAAAATAAAATATTGGAAATGGAGCCTTTTGTAATGAGAAGATAGTAAATGAATGGGTTTTAAAAAGAAAAGCTGATGAGGATTGTATTTAAGGCATGTACTATTACTTATTAACACAAGATGGCAACATTGTCCAATACATGGTCAGCATGAGTAAACCAGCAGGTTTTCTTGTAGCTTGATGTGGATTTAGTTTAAGAACAAGACTTTGATGACTAATTTAAAATGTCATATCAATGTAAATGTTTTCCCCTCCATGAAATATAAATTGCTAAACAAAGGTAAGCAGTACATAATTAGTAAAGTGTAAAAGCGCAATTGAAATTTCTCCAATATCTAGTCGCACACAGGACAACTAGTTTACAGTGACAAGCACTGTCCACATAGTTGCAAACCAGATACTCCTAACAGTGATTGATATTCTCACTCCAACAGTCTAATCAATAAAAAAGGATCTGTCTACATTACTGGCTTTGTGGATATGAGCATCCTGAGGCAATGTAGAAATTGCCTCATGTTTACTGACAACCAGTCAATTCTCAAACTGATATGGTATGTGACAGATGTATTTACACAATGTCACTGGAGACAAAGCTCTCACATAAAAGTACCCCTAATGTCAATAAGGTTGTCAGTAGTACACATGCTGCACCCATCATGCACAATTCAAAGCATACATATAGACTCACATATACTGAGGCACTTGCATGTAACCTTCCTAAACCACAAAGAACTCCTAGACAAAGTACACGTAAGAAATACCCTCAGCAGCCCCAAACACACTCTTTCAAAACAACACCCACATAAACACATAGAGCTACATCTCAAGGAGCCTCTGCCTCTAAGTCCATAAGGCAAGTCACCACACAATCCAACATTCTAGTCATTGGAGATTCCATCGTGAGACACACTGATGCCCCTCTCACTAGGCTGACTATGGAGAAAGTTACGGTCAGTTGCTTATCAGAGGCTAGGATCTACTACATTTCACATGCACTCAGGTCATTGGATCATAATTACCAATACAACTCAGTCTTACTCCATGTGGGAGTAAATGACCTGAGACGTACCTCCCTGGACTATATGAAGAGAGACATCATGGAGCTCTCGGAATGTGTCTCAGGCTGGTATGGGAGCTCTCTTTACCTTAGAAAATGCTGATGTTTGTGTGGTCTCTGAGATGTGGTTTAAAGCCACAGAAAGCACACCAACAGTCAGAGTTACAATGCCTTCCACACATTTAGACCAGATACTTCACAGGCAGGGACTAAAGGTGGAGGTGTCTCTATTTACTTCAAAAATAAATATACTTCAAGGCTGGTCAAACAGGAAAATGCACTTGAGCTGCTCCATGTTCAAATCACCATAGGTAAAATCCAATACCACTTCCTTGCAAGCTATAGGTCCCCCTCTATGACCCAGGAAACCCATACCATGTATTTAAACTTATTAGAAACACTAACCATCCAACCCAGTACCATATACAACCATACTGGATCTGATCCTCACTAATATGGGAGAATGCTGCACACCCCCTGCTGTAATGTCTTCCCTGGTAAGGTCAGACCACAAAATGGTCTCCTTAGAAGTAAAAATAAAACCTGGACCCCCAGCTCAACTGGAAATATTCAGGCACTATTCTAAGGCTAACCTCCTGCTATGAAGTGAGAACCCAGCAAAATTTCAAGCTCCTATAAACTCTGATAACACTCCTGCCTGTGCAGAACTGTTCACAGAAACACTGTACAAGCATGTTAATAGCTGCACAGAGGCAACTGTACCCACCAGGAAGAAGTACAGAACTAACTCAAAAAACAAGCCACCCCGGTGGAATCATAAAATCAATTGGAGTATAATAGGAGGAAGAAAAAAATATGTCAAAAATTAGGAAGTGCAGCACCCAGAAGGAAAAAAGCACTCATCAAACTAAACAAACACCTCGGAGGACAAGTAAAATCTACCAAAGTCAAAGTTTAGGTAAGTTTGGCCTCCCAGGCCAAGGACAACCACAAAGCATTCTTTAGCTATGTCCGCAACCTCAAGGGCAATGCACAATTGTGTGCAGAGCTCATTGTAAATGGATCCCCCTATACTGAGCCAGAACATATAGCAAATCTCCTGGCTGATAAATTCATCTCCAACTTTACTCCTCTCTCCCCCTCAATCTTCCCTCAGGAAATATCATCAGATATAACTCCCCCTACTATCACTAGGGAACAGGTCCTTAATGCTCTCTCTAAGACCAATAACACTGCATCAATGGGCCCAGACAATATCCCAGGATGCCTTCTAAATAGCATAAAACATGACCTATCAGGGCCTCTGGAATTACTATTTAACTGTAGCTTCCAAACAGACTTCGTGCCTTATGAATGGAGAAAGGTAACAGTCATCCATCTGCACAAAGGTGGACCATCTACAGACCCTGGAAACTACAGACCCATAAGTCTCATGAGTCTTATATGTAAAGCCATGGAAAGAATTATCATGGAGATGATCAACAGAGATATAGGGCAGATCATGCCTACTGAACCTGGTACAGTTATTTGAGAAGGTCACCAAATCAATAGATGAGGGTAAAATCATTCACACTGCCTACCTTGACCTGGCCAAGGCATTTGACACAATACCCCACTCGGGCATTGTTGACAGAATCCAGAGGTTAGGTACAAACCCGTATGTCACCCAGCGGATAGCCAACTGGCTCAGAGACAGGAGCCAGGAAGTTATAATTGGGGAGTCCACCACTACAAAGAGGCCAGTCACAAGTGGAGTCCCTCAGGGATCAGTCCTTGGACCGCTCCTTTTTGGCATTTACCTCTCAGAAGTCAAGGCCAATGTCATTGGTCTCTGGCTGACTAAATTTGCAAATGATTTCAAATTAGGAGCTGTCATTGAATCTCACACTGATGCAAATGTTCTCCAGGAGCAGCTGACACAGACAAATAACTATTTCAGAGCCATGGACTAAAACTAAATGCCAAGAAATGCATAATAGTATCCTTTATATATTGACAACACACCCCTTAGAGTTGACTCAGTAGTCAGGGACTTAGGGACACACACAGTAATCTAGCCTTTGATCATCATGTATCTACAGTGGTGAGAAATCATTCTATGTTGCGCAACTTATAAACAAAGTATGGCATCTAAGTTCAAGGAAGTCATTGTTGCACTGTATTCGGCATTTGCGTTAATTCTCAATGTGCACTTATTCATGGTAGGAAAGCACGGAAGATCGAAAGGGACACTAATGAATATAGACGGAATCAGGTTTATCCCCTTTCTGAAGGTAACTGTTTTGGCAGGGTCCCTTTAAATAAATATGCGTTCAACAGAGAAGTGGAGTTGACGTCAAGAGAGGAGGACATAAATGAGGCACCTATCGAAGCTGAATTCCCTTTAGAGATGGAGCCAAGAAGGTCGGAGAGGATAAGGGGATGAAACCAGCGTCAGGAATTAATGGAATCCAATGACTATCGCA
Source organism: Protopterus annectens (assembly GCF_019279795.1). Classification (NCBI taxonomy): domain Eukaryota; kingdom Metazoa; phylum Chordata; order Ceratodontiformes; family Protopteridae; genus Protopterus; species Protopterus annectens. The sequence goes on along the minus strand of NC_056732.1, from coordinate 1,076,398,902 downwards.
GACAAGGGGCAAAGCCAAAGGCAAGGAATTACAATGCTCCGAACAGCAGGAACAATCAAGTTCATTGGAGGATGTGATTCCTGGTAGTGTTTTTTCACATTCAGGTGAGCCCTCTAAACCAGCGTCAACTATTAGTCAATCAGCTCCAGTTAACTGTTTAACACATTATAAAAGTTTCGACATTAACTTTGATAATTTTATTAATATTACTGTACCCTCTAATTCAGTGGATCCATTAATTGGGGATTTTGTTGCGTTTAACAGCAATGTTAGACATTCTAGCGGCAGTTTATCTGACTGTTTAACTGCTGAAAGACTTAGTGACTTTACGTTTTTTAACGACGGTCATCCAGCGTCTGTTGGGCCGTTAGAGCAGAGGAACAACGTGATCAATCGAACTGACTGTCACATTTCTAATAATTATAGTACTACAGCATCTAACTTTGTTGAAACAGCTGCATGTAGTAACCATGAATTTAATAGTTATTATTCTTGTAATAGGTTATCATTGTTTAAGAACGACGATGTTAGGGATGTTTCTTGTTTTTTTGACACTGTTGAATATACAAACAAAGGTACGGCTTCTTGGCTTAATGAAGGGAGCCATTCGGACCTTAGTACTTGTATGGTTGATAATATGATATTTACGTTGCCTAATCTTTTGCATGGTGATTCAATTAATGAACATATTGAGGTTAGACTAAACAATACAGTAAGTTTTTGTAGGCAACCTTCTAAGGCTACAACTCTTTGTAATGGTCATTTTTCATTTAATTTCGACAATCAAAACATTAGTGATGATGAAAGTGTGGTTGCAAATAATGTAGGCAACATTGATTTTAGTTTGGATATGGTTTCTAAGCCCCTTCCATTGAGTGGAGAATGTCTGTTTTTACCTGCTAGTGGCATATTGGAAGAACCCCAACTATCAGCGACGGACAATCAAATGTGTGTATCTTACTTAGTTAATGTTAACCAGTCCTTTGAGTATGAAGTAAATCAGTCTAGTTTGCCTGCAGCTCGCTGTTCTAGTCCTAATAACTTTGGTAATGGGGGTATGGAATGCAATTCATTAGCAGACATTAGTTTTTATTCAGTTCCTTCTGATGTTTGCTCATGTTCACGCCCATTTGTTATGGATATTGAATCGCAGTCCAACAACATTAACGGTCAGAATGTTAATATTGCTGACGGGCTTTTTTGTAATTACAATTATGAGGATGATGAAGGTATTGATAACCTAATTCAAATAGGTGATGATATATTAAAAGCTATACATTTTGTTGGGCTTAGTAATCCATCAATTATAACTAATGTTTTTGGTGATTTCAAAATATACAATTATTCCAGCAAAATTATAGATGAACGGCATGTTAATTTGTTAGCCAAAGGGTTAACTTTTGTACCTTTAGCAAGGGGCACTTTAACTGACATCTTAGTAGATTTAAAATTATTAGTGAGAAAGATGAACTTGAAATTGTTATTTCACGGTGAAAATTTTAATGAGGTAACCCAGATGTTAAAAAAGCCAAGTAAGTTTGTGCCACCTAGCAACAGTGTGATTAGCTGTTTTGAAAAGATTTGTGAACTTGAAATTAGGGAGCACTTTGCACAGGGTAGATGTTCAACCAGCAAACAGGCCTTTGATAGAATGGATAATTTAACTAGGGATGAACGCTTGTTGTTAAACGAGCTAATCACTGATAGTACTATTAGATTTATGAAACCCGATAAAGGTAATGGGTTAGTAGTTGTTGATTGGGTTGATTATGTGGACAATATGTTGGCCTTATTGGCCTCGGATACATATGAAGAGTGTGGTGTTAACCAATTAAATATTGCTTACAGTAAGGTTAACCTGTTTATTGAGGATTTATTAATGCAAGGGCACATCAATGAGTTGGAACACTCTTATGTGAGCAACAACTATCCGCGGGTTAGTAGTATTTTCAGAACCCCCAAAATACATAAGGGTTTAAACAACTTAGCCTTCAGGCCTATTGTTGACGGGAAACGTAGTAAAACTTGTTTTATAAGTAAATTTCTTGACCATGAGTTGCAAAAGGGTTTAAAGAAATTTGAATACATTACTAGGGACTCTTGGTCTTTTTTGGAGAAGTTGAAAGGAATTCAGATTAGTAACAATACTATTTTGATCACAGTGGATGTTGTTAATCTTTTTACAGTTATCCCTACAGCAATTGGCCTGGAATGGATGGAACGACAGTTATTTAAAACTGGTTTGTATGACTAGGACAGAATTAATTTACTGGTCGGCCTGATGGAAATTGTCCTTAATAATAATTTAATTTACTTTGAGGGATTGTATTACAAGCAGCTGACTGGTGTTGCTATGGGGGCAGCCTGCACCCCAGCTTATGCTAATTACATCATGGCATACTGGGAGCAAGAATTTTTGTTCACCAGTCAATTTATGTCCCAAGTTTCCTTTTATACACGTTTCTTGGACGATTTGTTTATTGTCTGGGAAGGTGGTTCTGATGAAGTAGGTGTATTTATGGAATATATTAACAATTCTGTTCATCTTTTGAAGTTTACATACAATGTGAGTAAAACTGAAATTGATTATTTAGACGTTCATCTGAGTATTAATTCTGTTGATAATGTTTTGGCATCTACAATACATAGGAAGGCCACATTTTATAATTCGTATTTGAGTTATTCAAGCAGCCATCCTGACCATCAAAAGAAAGCAATTGTAAAAGGGCAAATGGTCAGGGCAGCAAGAATGACCAGTATGGATGATGATTTCTTTAAGGAAATTGAATTCATAAAGCAGATGTTTATTAGGCATGGTTATCCAGTAGCATTATGTACATGTATTGCTGAAGAAGTTATATCAAAAAGGGCTAATGGTGTCTATTGGGCTTTAATAAATGGTAAACCTGATGTTGAATGGTTACGGTTTAATGAAAATGTTGAGGATAGTTTGAGATTAAGCAGAGGTACAATTAGTGTTGGGAACATTGTTGAGTCCACACGGGTCAGTGAGGACCATTTGTTATTTTTCATCACCACTTATTCCTTTGATGCTCCGTACATTAGGGAGATAGTTATTAATAACTGGAAGCTTTTAAGGCTGGACCAAATGGTTAGTGACAAGGTGGGGGCGCCTCCTAGATGTGTTTTTAGGAAGGGATGTTCATTCAAACAACTTTTAGAAAGGGAAGGAAAGCCTCAGCTTGTTTCTAACAGAAATAGGGGTACTTTTAAATGCAGTAGGTGCAGTGTTTGTCACTTGATTAACCCCACTAATTCTGTCTACAAAGTAGCTGGGGTTACCATCAGGCTTGGTGGCCACTTTGATTGTTACAGCAGGAATTTAGTTTATGTGGCCGTGTGCGGACAATGTCCGGCCTTTTACATTGGGAAGACAAGCAGGGCGTTTAGGGACCGTATAATTGAGCATCAATCAGACATTAGATTAAGGAAGAAGACTAATGCTTTATATAGGCATTTCGAATGTAATACGGGTCATTCTTTCAAATTTAGTGTCATACAGCAGATCTCGGTTGACACTCAGGGTAGAATGCCCGAAGTACACTTAGACATTTGTGAAATTAAATGGCAACTGAAATTGAACGCTCTAATGTTTCCAGGCATTAATGACTGTATTAGTATTATGCCCATTTTGAAATTAAAGCACATTTTGGGATATATTTTATTAGTGAATGTACACATACTTACAATATTTATATGTTTATATAATGTTGAAGTTGTTTTTAACTACATTCTTTTATGACAACAGTTTTTCAGAGTATTTAGACAACTGTTTTTAACTTTTTTGTCAGTATTCCTTTTATTTTGAAAGGAATTTTTATTGCATTAACAATTTGATGATGTCACTACCATGTGTTACACATAAAAAGGGAGTGTTTTTTCACCATTTGTATTCTGAAGAAGTCTGATTAAAGACGAAACCTAGGTAAACTCGTGTTGGTATCTGGTGTCTGCATTGGTTTTTGTTTCCTTTGAGTCGATCTGCTGGTCTATTTTGTCTTTGATTTGTCAGACCTATCATTGAGTACAATGCACCATTTGGTATGTACCTAATGACGTATATCCAACAACTGGAATGTCCACAAAAGTTCCTCACTAAAAGAATACAGGGCAAAAGTAATATGTCCTATGCAGACTGCCTCAAGGCCCTATCCTTGTATTCTGTCACTTAAAGGCTTTTGAGGGGAGATCAATGCCTGGCATACAAGGCATTGTCAGACCCCACTCTGATGGACCTCCTGCATATCCACAAAACAAACAGTAGCAGAATTACCCATTCTAAAGACTTAAACCATCTTGCCTGTGATATAAATAAGTCCTGCTGGAGAGATAGGTATGTATTCCAGAGACTACCCCATTAGCAGGCTCCCCATCCATGTGAAGCAGATTTCCTCTCTAACCCAATTCAAATGCAACTTGGACAACTGGATGGGAAACCAGAAATTCATCCCTGGTTTGGCACCTATGTCTCTAATGCAAACAGGTAACCTGTAAATGCTTCATCTTCCAGGCTCCTACTTACACTTATCAAGGATATCAGAACTTGTCAGAGATTTGGGATTCATGGCTAGGCTTAAAAACGCCCTTGTGGTCGTTAGCCTAATAAACACCTATGAACCTATAAATCTTAATGTATAGCACAGGTGTTAGGCTTACAGATATACTGAGACATATCTGTACTTAAACAGATACACATACATCTTTAGTGGCTTGTTAGCGGCAGATATCTTCCATGGTTTTAAAGACATGATGAACTCTTTATTTCGATGTTCAGCATTCATCTAGATCTTTAAAGGCCATTTTGGTAGCCTGTGCTAGCAGGAAGAATTCTGCCTGTATTTGCAATGTTTGCATGCGATGTAGAATAGTGAATAGAGGTAAACAAATGAAAACAAAGCACTACAGACAAACAGGAATGGTTTTGCAAATGCAAGAATGAGGTGACAATGGTTGAATGCATTCATACAGAGAATAAATAAATGGTGTTAAGGAGTTTGGAGTATGCACAATTTATGGGACAAGACACACTAAGAAGGGGTTACAGTTGTTCAGGGACAGGATAATATGCGTTCCACAGGTGGGTCTAAGGGTGACCTGGATGACCACCTACACAGAACCATTGCCAGCTAGTGAACCGACTTAAGCACTTTCATATGGTATCTGAGCCTATTTTGTTCAAGTGGTTAGGTCCAGCCATTCCAGTAATTTGTAGTTTGCCACAGGATAGCTTCTGCCTAGCTAGGAACTTGGCCAGCATGTTACTTGACTATATTTTTCATCACAGCCTCAACTGTCTGCTGCTGCTGCTGTTATTGGTCAACAGACTGAGGGACGTGGTTAAATCATGCTTAACTAACATACACCCCTTAAAATAACCTCTCATGAGATACATTGGGCTGCATAACTAGGTTTATTAAAAGACCTCGTCGTAATTAGCCTACTACTTACTTATGAACTTATGACTCTATGAACTGAGGGCTGTGATGGTTTCTTCACATCCCTTATCAGACCTACTCCATTAAGCACAGTTATTTCCATTGAAAAGTACAGTGAAGGTTTATAAACTTATTAATGTTTGCCTTCTGCATCAGGTGGAACTGTAAAGTGGATTCACAATTGGAAAAACACACTAAATGTGACATATCTTTAAAACACACTAAACTCACATGCAGATTGCAGTGATATATACTCTGTCTTGCAGCAAGCTGTTCATGCCTCCTGTGACACCCAACCCTATTGGAATGCATCTCCTTACAAGCTGAAAGATAAAAGTGCATACCTTATTGATTCCTCATTAAGGGGTATGCATTTATCTTGAAGCCAAAACAAATTAGATAGCATGCTCACATACAGTACATCTCAGGACACTGCACTTCAGTTTCCACTCCTGCTCATCTCCAGGATGGCTTCACTTCATGTCATCATAGCAGTGTGCTGGCACTGCTCATCAGACTGCTGGATACTTGAGCTGTGATAAGCATAAGGTCCAAATCATGCCAGGTATCCACATCTGAAAGCTCGATTGCATGGACCCAAACATCACTGTCTAAAATAGGTGTGAAGGGCTTAAAAAATATCTTCATCTCCTTCACTCACCATACAGGAACCCTGTACCTACAGGTGCTGTCAGTCATATATATCTTTCAGGATGCCAAATGCCCAGTGATATTTCAAAATGGCAACTATCGACATGACTGTGAACCTCGTTCCATGTGAACAGCACTGCTCAGTTGAGTCACGCATGTTCATGCATCTGACCCCTTCTCATAGGTTTGGAATTTGAGAACACGCTATGGATGTCATGGTCATGATGTTCATTAAGGCACCACTGGATGAAAGAGAAATTCAGTGGGTGATATTCATAAAGGTGAACTCATTTGTCTACAAAGTCTGGTGTGGATGTATTGGCTGAGTGCACACTATCCCCTATGTGTGTATATAATGAATATAGTGGGTTACTTGTGGATACACTGGTTCAGCCCACACCATCGCCTATGAAAATATAGACTAAAACAGTGGGACCCCTGGAGAAGTATTGGTTAAGCATGCACCATACTCTATGCTAGAGGACTCAACTTTAACTGTGAGCTTTAGAAGTGCTCCAATTGTGAGCAAAACTCCAGTTTCAGAGGTCTGAACATGTTCCACAGCTGGTATATCTACCATATGCTAACACAGGGGTCACCAATGACATCAGTCGCCATTGTTACTCCCTGAGGTGTGGCTGTCATTGGGCATTAATCAATAGATGTTTAGGGGTGTGATCCAGAGGCAGCCTGCTACCACACAGTCCTTAATGGAGCTGGCAGGTACGTGGCCTTTTTGATGCTGCTGCCCAGTTATATAAGGACATGGACACCAGACACCATGGAGTAATGCTTCTGGTTAGGTCTAAGGTGGTACTGGTGGTGAACACCATCATCATCATCATCATTACATTAACCTGCCTTTTTCCCATCTTCTACATGGAATCAGGGTGTCACATTAACTATCATCTCTCTCAGTTCAGTCCCAATCTTCTATCGTCTGGGACAGACATGCCTGACAGTCACAGGTCTTCTCTCACACAATCCATCCATTTCTTTGCTGGACACTTTCATTTCCTCTTGTCTTCTTCCTGCCTGTCCCTAATTTTCTACACAAGAGTGTCTTTTGTTTTCCTGCACATGTGCTGAAACCACCGTAATCCATTCTCTTTGACCTTCTATACAGTTGTAGCTACTTGGGCTTCTGATGTCCTGGTGTCTTCATCTGTCCCACAGTGTGCATCCTACCTACCATCTCGAGTACTTCATCTTCATCATTTCTAGCTTCCTCAACTGCTCTGCCTTTACTGTACACATTTCTGAGCCATACATTAGTACTGGTCGCACCACTGTTTTGTACACCTTACTTTTCAGCTTCATTGGCATTCTTGTCAAACATTACACCTGCCACTCTATGGTAGTTGGCTGGAGCAGCCCTAATTCTAGCTTTGACATCCTCATTCAGACTTGCCTTTGACTCATTCACCCCTCCAAGATACTTGAAGCTATTAAGCTGTTCCTCTATTTCCCCTTCTAGCTCGGTTTTCAACTGCTTCTGATTTCAAACATTTGCTGCAATTACCGTGGTTATATCTGTACTCAGTTTCATCCCATGTGCTTCAGTTTTGCATTCTGTTTCCCTATCCTTTGCTGAACTTCTTGTTCAGAGTCTGCCTGTAATGCCAGATCATATGTATACAGCAACTTTGTTGATCTGTTCTGTCTGACCTGTTTGCTACAGTAGTCTATCATCTATATGAACAGCAGTGGGCTCAGAGCTGAACCCTGATTCAAACTCACTCCCACTGGGAACCCCTCTGTGAGCCCAAAGACTGTACTTTTGTAATTGGGTCCTTAAACATAGTCTGCACTAATTCTACCAATGTTTCTGGGACCGTGAACCATCACAGGACTTTCACATATGCTGTCTCCAAGTCTAAAAATGACCAGTTGGATTCCTTCCTCATCTCTAGCTTCTTCTCAACCATCTGCCTCACTGAAAACATCAGGTCAGTTGTGCTGCATCCTGATCTGAATCCAAAGTGCTCATCTACCATCTTACTATCTACTACTCTGGGTATTTATTTATCAAGCATACTCTCCAGAACTTAAATGCAGTAGGACAGGAGTTTGATACCTCTATACCACCCACAGTTGTGAATGTCTCTTTTGTTCTTATACACTGGCACTAGAATGCTTATGCTTTAGTCATCTGTGATACACCATTCTCTCCATACTGCTGTGAGTACACTCTGAAGTATATGTCATCAGTCACCATGGTTATTCCCTGAGGTGTGGTGATCACCACTCTATGTAGAATTTCCAGTGCCATCATATCTGCTTATACTGATAATGTTGTCAGTATCCAGGGTAGGGTATAAGCATGGTGTGTGTTTTGATTTGGCCTTTGCATTAGGGATGTTCAAAAGCCACACTGGTGGCTGTCATAAGTGCCGGTACCCCTCATAATGGCCAACCACAACATGGGAGGACAAAGCTATCTACTTGCAGGACTGGCACCCTTCACCAGCAAACATAATTCAGGTAGAGGTAATGTATTCACATATCATTCTTGCCACAGGAGCTTGTGAGACTTGAACACTCTGATTGGCAAAGATACAGGAGGACAAGTTTCCAAAGTAGAGCACCATACATACCTACCATAGGAGTCCATGAGTCCCATCCATGCTCAGTAGCAGAGTAACACTAGAAGGTGGGCATGCAGTGGATTCCTATCTGTGTTACAGGAAGAGATAATCACTGAGACCATCTATACTTCCAGTAATCCCACGTACCAGCATCCTGTCCTATGGACATGTGTCTCCAACCCTTTTACTGTTACCAGTCTTGTGTTGCTGTGTCCTTTGGCTACTGTGCATCTGCTATTCTTTGCCCACACTTTTCACCTTACTGCTATAACCTGGTTTGTGTTGGCAGCCTTACTTTTCTGTGTTTCTTGGTACCCTCTGCAAATGATGGTGTCTGTGACCCACACGGCCTTCCATCCCAAGTGATGTTAAGCTGATGTGTAATGCACACTAAAACCAGACCATGCACCACACGACAAAGTCTAATAGGAAAAGTACATGTATACACATCATGGTCCAGTCTTATTGATGAGATATTGTCACCTTGCCAGTACTATTGTATATTGCACTCCATACTTCCTAGGGACACTCAATGAAGGTACGTCATCCTGCTGATAGTGACTTTCATACGCTTCATCTGCTATTGCTGCTCCTGTATGGTGTAATGCAGCCACTTAGCTGAGGTGTCAGTCTTGCCCTTGCAATATTATAATGTGGAACATGGTGTAGACTGCAAGCATCTTGTTGGTCAAATCGGGCAAGTACTTTAGGGAATCCCCAGATGTATACAGGCACTGAAACTATGCATTTGATAGTACAAACACACACAGTCTGTGATATTCCATGTCTGAACATGAGCAGTATTGAAATTCATCTTAACCACATTTTCAGTACTGTGCACGTGTTCTGAGACAAGGTTCAAGGGAGTAACCAGCTTTAACTGCAAAACACAATATAACAAATGTTTTGGAGAGGTTGGTTATGTGCATAATGCCTGCATGTGTCAGTAAATGTTCTAGATACCATACCCGCATTTACCAACAATATGACCCTGTGAACAATTACACCAAAAATGGACAAGCAGGTCCAACGTATGTGGAAATGATGAGAACTACCAGGATCTCTCTCTCTCTCACACACACACACACACACACACACACACACACACACACACACACGCACACACACACACACACACGCACACACACACACACACAGCACACGCACGCACGCACACATACACACACACACACACACACACACACACGCACGGGCGCGCGCGCACTGGTTATGTGCCCCTGTGCTTTTTCGACTACCTGGCAGTTAAGAGAATGGCAGTAGTTCCTGCTGATGTGTCTCTTGACTGTGTGGGCCAGGGGGACCCTTTATAGTCATATGATCACAATCTATGGTACCAAGAACCACAGGGAAGTGAGCAGTACTGTAAACATAGTTCTGGCTCTCTCCTCTTCAGTCCTAAGAAAGTGTATCTGCTCATTAACATGTAACAGCATAACTCTTAGGAACATCTTGAGTATCTGTGAGGCAAAAGCTTGGAAAATATGCTATATGTCCCTAGATGGTCACCGAAGGTTCCCTAAAGCAAGGAAAATAAGAGCTTTATTTATTTATTTTATTTTACATTTGTTTACCGGGCTAGTCCAACTGGATACATGTCCATTTTCAGTAGAGGCCCGGGGAGTTAAGCTCCAAGCTAGGACAATGAAATTAACACAATAACATCTAAGGATACATGAGCTAGATAAAAACTATTAACAGTATGTATTACAGGTTATCACAGTAAAATGTACAGTGCAGAATACAGGCATAACAAAGGATGCAAGTACAATCTAAATTTACAGTGCAGAATACAGGCATAATAAAGGAATGTAAATACAATCAAGGTAGTCAAGAGATAATTAGTAACACAGTTTAAAAAGGAAGAAGTTGCTTTGAATAAGTAGACGGGTTAGGAAGAGTAGAGTATATAGAGACACTTAGACTAGTCAGGTTTAGAGCATGGGCATAACCAGTGTGTATTGAGGAATACTTTCAATTTGTTTTTGAAACAGGATAGTGAGGGAAGTGTGGAGAGTTCATTTGGAAGGAGGTTCCAGGCTTTTCCAACTATATTAGAAAAAAGAGCTACAAATAATTTGGTATCCATAGGTATAGGAAGACCACACATTTCCTGAGATTTGGCATACATGTAAAATACATTGACCAAATATCAGATGACATCCCTGTCCACTCTACAGTGATCCACTCCCTGACCATCAGTGAGGGTATAGTAGGTCAAGTGCTGCTGATAACTGTTACAAACCCTAGGTCTGTGAGGACCTGCAACCTAGTGGACAAAATCAATGCCCCCCTCAAAATTATGTTGTTGTATACAAATTGCTTGAAATAACATGTCTGCTAACTGCTGCTCTGATATTATTTCCATGTGCTTTGCCCTTATACATCCCCACATATTAAAGCTGGATGATTTCTATGATGATAACTATGAACTGTGAGATTTATTTATTTGCTTCATTTACATGTCACTGTGTACTCATTTATCTGTGTTTTCTCATTTCCATGTATTTATGCACTCATTTACATTTCCTGCATATGGCACTGGACAAGCTGTTGTGTAGCTGTGGACCTGACATCTAAGAACTGAAAACATACTGTACATTGCTGAGAACTGCACAAAAGCCCCTTGCATATGATATAGCTTGTCTATGAGTCCCAGCGTTCCTTGTGTAAACAAAATTAAGAGCCTTTGCTAACTGCCTAACTTGGTTTATCACTATTAAAGGATTTCATCTTTTATTTTATGTGAAGAGAAAATTAATTTAAGTGAAAAAAATGTTCATTGCTGCCTTGGAATACAAGTATTGTTATTAGATGTTTTCTATCAGTGGAGACTCAATGGTCATGATCATTTAAGCCCACAGCTTCCAAAAGGACCCAGAGTAGATTGAAAAAGGTTTTTAAATGCATCAAGCAGATGAGAGCATGTTAATGAATCCTCTGTTGTTTAAAATAAGACATATTTTGGTTTAATTTGACCTACAGTAATTTTCCAGAAAAGTCAGAAAACAGATTGATAAACACAGTTAACACATACTTATATACAGAATTACATCTCAGCCATTTCAGAACACTGGTATAGAAAGAAGAATGATGCCCTTTTTTTTTAAAATAAGTTATATTGAAAACATTTCTGAAAAATACAATTATTAACAAAAAGAACTAGACATATTTTATGATGGAATAGATAAAAACAACATTAATATAAAAGATCAAAAAAAGACCATGAACTATGTACACAGATGTTCACTTAATTATAGACAAATAAATTAAATTAAAACAGGTGAATAAAACTGGTTAATACCTTTCTATTATTAATTTTCTAATAGTTCAGTTATATTCATCCATTGATTATATACCATTGTATTCCTAGAAGATCTAACTTTGATTGTCATTGATTCTAGTTTGAATACTTCCAAGAGGAGATCTTTAAAGTTTTGAAAAGAGAGAATTAGTGATTTCCAATTTCTTGCAACTTCTTTCGTGGCTATGGACAGTACAGACCAAAGAAGCATATATTTATTTAGTTTTACACAAGGGGGATTGGGGAATTAAATAAAACTAATGATTTAGTAAGTAAAAAGCTATCGGTAAATATTGCTTGCAAGAAAGTATTAATATCGTCAAATAATTTTTTCTTATGTAAACAATCATAGAAGAAAAGGGCCCAATCAGCATTCTGCACCTTCATACATCTCCAGCAAAGAACATTTTTCTGTATACATCTTATTTATATTATGTGGAGTAATAAAAGATCTATTCAAAAATCTTCAGGTAAATATTCTCCATTTAAGTGATGAAGTAATTTTACCTGCTGAGTGAAGAAAATTTGATTTATCTTCATCTGAAGGATTACATTTATTAATGTCAGAAAAAATATTTCCAACAATTATCTGGGAATATATCTAGATTTGTTTTAATAGTTTTATATATATTTGACAGGCTATTTTTAGTTAAGCTATTTTGTTGAGTAAAAGCGATCAAGTACTGTATAAGCTTGGGAATTAAATTTTTAACTGAAGAAGGTATTAATTCAAATTTATTTTTGAGATAATTTCTAGCTTCTTGTAATTCAAGCCATAAAGACGAATCAAGATAGTTTTCTTCCAACAAAGTATTAATTGATTGCCATTGATTATTTTTTAACATTTGATGCCAATAAATCAAATGTTTCTGTTCAAATATTGACATTTTATGAACATTAGTAGAGAAGATAACCCCCTGTGTATATGCAATGGGGAAAATAAGGAATAACCAGCTTTCATATGATAAAGTTTTAAAAAGATTTTAAAATAATGTTAATATAGTTTGAAATAAAATTTTGTGTGGGACTAAGAGAAAAATATTCTTTCAGATTCCCTATGAAAGTGTTATTTACTAGATTTAGTTTAAAGAAATTAGTATTATTATTTACAATTTGTGATGAAGAAAGAATAAAATCTTTCCATTTTGCTGAGTATTTACTATCTATAAGGTATAAAATTGTTTTAATAACTGAAGAAATTGAATACAGTTCCAAACTTGGTAATGTGATACCACCATTATTCCAGCTGCACATATGATATGTTAATGAGATCTTAGGTTTAATTGGTTACCAAAGAAATTTTTAATCATAGTGCTACATTTTTTAATTATTGTATAAGGTGGAGGAATAGAAATAGATTGTACTATGTATAAGATTTTTGGTAGAAGTATCATTTTTATAATTGATCATTTCTAATCTATTGAGAATTTTATTTTAGACCATTTCTGTATTAGTTTATCTATTTCTGTTAAACTCTTATCAAAGTTCAGTTTTTGAATTTCTTTTATATTTTTGGCAATAATTATACCTAAATACTTTATTTGCTGGGATTGTGACATGTATTTTTCAAATTCATTTTGAATATTGTATTTATTTGGGCCAGTTAACAATATTTGTGTTTTGTTGTAGTTAAATTCTAAACCTGAATATTTTTGGAAATAATCTATATAAATAAATAATTCCCGAATTGTTGGATTTTTACCTCCCAGAGTTATCAGAATATCATCTGCAAACATTTGAATCTTTAAAGAATTATTAAAACTCATTTAAAAACCTTTAATATTACTATTTTCTCTGATCAAATTTGCCCAAGGCTCCATAACTAAAGTAAATAAAAGAGGGGATAAAAGACAGCCTTGTTTAGTGCCTTTAGTAATATGTATGGACTGTGATATATTAGAACCAATTTTAACATAAGCAAGAGAGCCTGAATATAACTGGGTGATAAGTTTTATAAAATTATTTGAAAAGCTAAGTTCCTGTAGGAGAATGAAAAGGTAATCCCAATTGACTGTGTCAAAGGCACAATTTATATCTAAACTAACTATAGTTAGGTTATTTTGTAGGTATTTAGTTGATTCAATTAAGGTTATTATTCTTTTAATGTTATCATAAGTTGTTCTATTTATTTTGAAACCTGTTTGGTCTTCATCCACTAGGTTAGGAAGAAAAGTTTTAAGCCTCTTTGCATATATGGATATAAACATTTTATAATCCATGTTTAATAATGATATAGGTCTATACGAACTACATTTTGCAGGTTCTTTATCAAATTTTAAAATGGGAGAAATAAATTTATATTTCCATGATGGAGGGATAGTATTATTAATTTGTATGGTGTTAAAAACTGAAGTAACAATGTAATAGCTTCATTTGGTAGAATTTTGCAGATTTCTGGAATAATACCATTGTTACCAGGTGCTTTCTTTTGTTTGAGTGTATTAATTTGTTCTTGGATGTCTTTTAATGTAATTTGTCTATCCAATAATATAGTTTGTTTTATTTATTTTTATTTATTTTATTTTACATTTGTTGACCGGGCTAGTCTAGCTGGATATATATCCATTTTCAGTAGAGGCCCGGGGAGAAAAGCTCCACACAAATATACAAAAATATAAAAAGTATAAAAATATTGTTATATGGTAAATACAGGATTAATAAAACAAATAAAACAGGAAGTTTTTACATTTCAGAGATCAGAACACATTAAGAAAAGTAACGGTGAACATAATATTGCTTAAGAAAGCTAAAACAGTTATAATAACCAAATAGAACAGGAAGTTTTTACATTTCAGAGATCAGAACACATTAAGAAAAGTAACAGTGAACATAATATTGCTTAAGAAAGCTAAAACAGTTATAATATTGTAAGAGTTATGTACAACAGATCACAACAGGTTCAAGGATATAAGCAATAAGTTGATTAGAGTTTAAATAGTTTCAGTCATAATACAAGATTAAGTATTTAAATGTTTGGAACTTTGGTTAGAAGAGGAAGAAACAGGGGTGAAGATGGTTGTTAGTCAGGGTTACTACAAGGGCATAGCCAGTGCATTTGGAGGTGTTTTTTTGAGTTTTTGTTTAAAGAGTGGCAAGGATGTAATTAGTGTTAGTTCATTGGGTAACAGGTTCCAGTTTTTTCCTGCTGTATTTGTAAACAGAGAGTCACCAGCTGTATTATTAGACTTTGCTAGGCTAGCAAGGAGTTTGTTAGAAGAACGTAAGGAGTTCAGATTATTATATGGGATTAAGAGTTTTGAGAGTATAGGGGTATTATTGGGTTGGTAAAATATTTTGTGGGCCATTGTGAGTTGGGGGATTATCAGATGGGTTTGGAATTCCAGCCAGTCTAGTTGCCTAAGATTAGAACAGTGGTGAGTTCTGAAGGAATTGCCAGTAGCGAATCTGGCAATATTATTGTAGGAAGTTGCTAATTTGTTGAGGTTAGTTTTCTTGAGGTTGGTAAATATAGGTGAGGCATACAGAACGGTTGAGATAAGATGGGAGTGAGCGATCTTGGCTCTGGCTGTTGTGGTTAAAAATGGTTTTATTCTATATAATGATCCTATTTTTCTGTTGACTATTTTAATGGTGTTGTTTATATGGTGATCAAATGTGAGGTTATTGTCAATGGTTATTCCTAATAGTTTGGTGGTAAAGTTAGGGTAAATGACAGTGCCAATATTTGAAGAGACTGAGAAGTCTAAGGGGGTGGACCTAGTAGTGGGTGTAAAGAGAAGAAGTTTTGTTTTTTCTGGCATTAAGAAGGAGGCAACGTTTGGTAAACCATGTTTCTACAGTGTTGAAAACATTTTGGGTAAGAGAATATAGTTCAGATGGAGAGGTTGCTGTGCATATTAGTGTGGAGTCGTCTGCATATTGAATACAGGTGGCTTGAGGAATTGCTACATGGACATCATTAATGAATAAAGAGAAAAGAAGTGGACCAAGAATGGAGCCCTGAGGGACCCCAATAGTGACAGGTAAAAAGGAAGAAATTTGATTTTCCCAGAGAACTGCCTGTTGCCTATTGCTGAGGTATGATCTAAACAATTTAATAGCCGAGAATCAAAGGAGAGAGATTCAAGAATACTGATTAGGAGGGTATGGTTAACCATGTCGAAAGCTTTAGAGAGGTCGATGAAGAGTGCAGATGAGAGTATGTTTTTGTTACGGTTTCTATTGATGGTATCTGTGAAGGATAGGAGGGCAGTAGTGGTACTATGTGATGGCCTAAAGCCATGCTGACAGCTTGCTATTAAGTTATGTATAGAGAGATGATGTAAAAGTTGTTGGTGAATGCATTTCTCCAAAATTTTCGCTAAGGGTGATAAGAGAGCAATTGGCCGATAGTTAGAGTACTCATTAGAGTTCCCACCTTTATGTAAGGGGATAATATGGGAGATTTTCCAAATATCTGGGACAGTTCCTTCTTGGATTGTCCTATTTATAAGTATAGATATAGGGTAGGCAATTACTTTGGCTGCTTTTTGGAGATATCGGGACGGAAGTTTGTCAGTGGATAGAGTACATGGCTTGAGTTTATGAATAAATTTATAGATGAGAGAAGTAGAGATGGGTTGTAGTTTGAAGTTAGAGTAAGAGTATGGTAAGTTGATGGGAAGGTTAGAGTTTTCAGAGATAAGTTGCCTAGCTAGAGATTGTATAGTCTCAGTGAAGAAAAAGTTAAAGGTACTGGCAGTTTGATGGGGAGTGTTTGGATCTGCATCAAGTGGGGTGGGTGTTCGGGAGTTACCTGGGGAAAGGAGCTTATTTATGCAAGACCAGAACTTTTGAGGATTATTTTGATGAGTTTGTTGAAGTTTACAGTAGTAGTTTTTTTTGTCTGTCAGTATTGCCTTTTTTGTACTATTTCTAAGCTGCCTAAAATGGAGATGATCAGAGCTATTTCTGTTAGATCTCCATTTAGCCCAGACTTTGTTCCTAAGTAGAATTTGATTTCTAGTTTCATTCGAGAGCTATGGGGCTGAGTTGGACTTCATTCTGATGGAACGTGCAGGAGCATGCTGATCAAGAATAGATAAGAAAGTAGTGTTAAAATACTTTACAGCCTCTTTAAGTGAAAGGGATTTTAAAGGATTCCAGTTGCATGCTCTGAGCTCAGTTTGAAATAATTCTGAGTTAAAGTGTTTGGTGGAGCGTGCTATCCTAAAGTTGGGGGTTTTGGAAAGTCTTTCTTTTCTCTTGTGATGTAGGTCAAAGAATGATCACTTACATCATCTGGCAGGGTTCCTACTTTGTAAGTTTGTTTACTTTGTGTACGAGTATCCAGTCTAAGGTACTCTCTTTTTTATTAGGTTTGTTAATTCTTGTTGTAGAGGTTATGGTTTGGTTAAAGCCATGGAGGTTGTTATGAAAGGTAGGATTTTCAGCACTAACACTTTTCCAGTCAATGTTAAAGTCACCTAGTATTATTGTTTCTTGGGGGTAAGTAGAAGACACCCAGCTAAGAAAAGCCTCTAATGTAGTTATATTATTGCCAGGTGGTATGTAAATACAGATAATGTATAAAGATTTGTTAGCATTCATTTGGAGCTTAGTTATGAGGACTTCTGCGTTGCTATCCTGGGCTGCATAAGATGGTAGGGTAGAGATGTGAAGTCCATTTTTAAATAGAATTGCTACTCCACCACCTTTACATTTTGTTCGGTCTAGTCTTACTATATTATATCCTTGGGGAATAATTTCATTGTCTTTTGTTTCTGGTTTTAACCAAGTCTCAGTGAGGCAGAGGATATCAAAGGAGTGAATAGCTAGGAGGGCATGAAGGTGAGGTACTTTATTATTGATGCTTTGGATATTCAGATGCCCTATAAGGAGAGAATTATTGAGTTTAGGGTGAGTTGTTTGGATAGTAGGGCTGGTAGGGCCAGGGTTGGGGTGGATGTCGCCATCTATTAAGGAGGGGTTATTTGGTTTTGTTGCAGGATTATTTCTAAGGTAAGTTTGAATTTTAAATTTTTTTGTATGAGGGTAGGTTATGTTTAATGTGGGAGAATCTGTGGTATTTAGGTAGTAGGTATCTAGGAGTGGAAGTTATGTTAGAATGTCTATGTAGGGATATGTGTGTATATATTTTAGTTTGTTTGTGGGAATGGTTAAGCTGAAAATAGTGCAGTTTTTCAAAGGAGGTAAGAAGGTAGGCTGAGAAGAGGGTAGTTAAGAGTATAATTGTAAGTGTTAAATTGGCTAGATTAGGGAGAGGCATCTTTGAGGAAATAATAAAATAAGAACTTGAGTGAATGGATAAAAAGATAGAGTAAGATGTGGAAGAGAGGAAGATAAGAGGATACAAGAAGAGAAAAGAGAGGGTACTAAGATATACAAGTTAAAAGTAGGAGGATATGGTAGAGGTACTCTAATGAGTGGCTTAATTGTGAGTGAGTGTTAGAGGGTAGGGGTGTGGCTAAAGTATGTGGGGTGGGGTGAATTATGCGAGTGATTGGAAGAGAGAGAGGGTGTGGTTAGGGAAGTATAAGTGTAGGACCCCTGGGGTTGGTGGGAATTGGGGGTAGGGTAGGGGAGCGGAGTGAGCCCGTAGGGCGAACGGAGCAGGTTTCAGCTGAGAGAGACTGAGAGGCAATCAGTTATGGAGAGGGACTGTATGTATATTAAAAATCATTAAAATAAAATACAGGCATAGGAAAGGTAAGAGACATAAGCTGTTACTAAGTAGCAGAGAAAAAAGGAGAACAAAGGTATAGCTGTGCTGGGGGGATGGTTATGTAAGATAGTTATACAACAGAGAGAGAGAGATTTTTATAGAGAGTGCCAAAAGGCAGGAAAGGAAGTTTAGACAGAGGGATAATAAGAGGGGCCAGTAGCAAAAACAAAAGAGGTGATAGTCAAAGGTGTCTATTTAGTAAAAAAAAACTTCCAGACTTACCTGGGATAATTCCTATTGTGAAGGAAACATGGGGTGGGGGGTAAGTGCATAAATAGAGAGTACAAGCACTGATATCCGAATCTAGCTGGTCTACAGAGCTCGTTGGTTTCTACAACCAGTGAGAGATGGTATTCCAAAGCCTAAGATATGCTGCCCCCTAGTGGATGACGTAGGGAAAACACAAATTCCACTAGGATAGTAGGTGAAAGGGAGATAAGTTAAAAAAAGAGATGGTAGGAGGGGTAGGTCCATGGGTGTGCAGGCCCTTACAAAATGGAATAAAATTTAATGCAGTCCCTAGTAATTCCAAGTTATTTCACTCACAATGTTAAAGTTAAATCAATACATATACTGTAGGATAACACCTACACTGTGAGGCTGAATGTAGATGGTCCAGATAGATCCTGAGGGGCTTCTAGGATTGAGTTTCCCTACTATTCAGTAGGATATCATTAGCCTTACAGGGTTTCAACTAGAGGGACCGGCTATGTCTCCACACAGGACTTAGAAGACTGTGAGGTTGAATGTAGAGGGTCCAGATAGATCCTGAGGGGCTTCTATGATTGAGTTTCCATACTATTCAGTAGGATATCATTAGCCTTACAGAGTTTCAACTAGAGGGACCGGCTATGTCTCCACACAGGACTTAGAAGGGACCACATACCACCTGGAGAGCTAGATGCTTTTGGCTGGAGCAGAGGGATTTTAAACATGTTTGTTCTTCTGTTAATCCTTTTTTAGAGTGTTTATTAATAAAAGCTTGAATATCTTTCTTCGGATTTATTGGAGCAGAAGATTGGTTTAAGTTTAAGGAAATATTCTCTAAATTCAATTAATATGTTACTTATATCATAGGTTCATAGGTAGGTACTAGACTATTGGCCCTAGGGTCTATATATATATTCCTAGCCAAATGGTACCCTGGCTTTTGCCACCCAAGAAAATTATTTTCCTGTGCCCCTGTCAAGCAGAGCCACAAAAGTGATCCCCGGGGTGAATTTCCTATCTCCCAACCAATCATCAAGATTTTTCTTAAGAGTGCTAATGAGGAGCTTTGTTTGATACAGATAGGTAGTTTGTTCCAGACTATAGGAAGTCTCTGGGACAGGAATCTATCCCTCCAGCATGTACTGTTTATTGTGGTGATGAAGTTTAGGTCCCTAGACCATGTAGCTCAGAGGGACTGGGATTTCTTTAAGTAGAGCATGTCCAACAGCTCTGGGTTTTACATAGCTTTGTATGTTAGGTAGAGATCGCCTCTGAGTAGGTGATATGCGACAGAGTAAAGCTGGAGTTCTTTTGAGATGGTCTGCATAGGGCATCTGTTTGAGGCCAGTAATCCTCTTTGTGAGGTATTTCTTCAGCCTTTCCAGTTGTTGTAGATGTCTTGTGAGGTACATAACAAAAGGGGTGTTGTACTCTATAATGGGTCTAATGAGTATTGAGTAGAGGGGAACATTGACCTCTTTTTTCCTGGATGAGAAACCGTTTGTGATGAGGTGTGCCACATAGAAGGATTTCCTGACTACTGTGGTGATGTGATTATCAAAGGAGAGACTACTGTCCACCTGTGTCCCAAGGTCTCTTATCACACTTTCGGTGTTAAGTATACTATTACCTATGTGGTAGTTTATGGGTACAGAGTTTTTACCAAAAGGGATGGCAATGCACTTTTTGGCATTGAGCTTGAGACCATGGCTTTGACACCAGGCATCTGTCTTAGATACCATTTTTTTAGCTGAATATATTTCTTTAATGTGGTTACATTTCTTTAATCTTTTTACTTTGTTGGCTAAAATATTCAAAAATTTGGGGTTCTCAAGATATTTCTTATTTAAAGATTTTAATTCATCTAGTTTGGATTTTTCATGTTGATTTTTTGATAACTCAAGGTTCAAAATGTCAAGTTTAGCTTGCATCTCTTTTAAATCTTTATCCCACAAAAATATTTTTTTTTTGTACCAATCTGTCATTCTACCATATAGGTATGCCTTCATTGCAACCCAGATGAAAATTTCAAGTGTATTAATGTTGGAATTAAGTTCTAAGAAAATATGTACTTCTTCTAGTATGAAAGTGTTAAAATCTTTTAACTTAGTGATGTATGCTGGTATCCGTTTTATCTGGACATTGGTATATGCATAAATATGTATATATCAAAGGTTATTGAATTGTGATCTGAAAAGGGACAAATAATAGCTTTTACATTACTTAAAGAATCTGTTAAACTGTTAAAAATAAAAACTATTCTAGAGAATGTTGTGTCTGTGTGAAAAGAATGTACAGAATAAAGATTTAGGGTCTGGATAATTATTAATATCCTTCAATAAGAAGGAATTTGAAAATTCTTTTAGTGATCTGGCTGAGCTCAAAATTCTTCTTTTATCATTAGAAGTAGAGTCTGAGCTATCAAAAATGCAGTTAAAATTGCCAGCTAATACAACATTGCCCTTAGAAAATTGAGTAATATGATCTAAATGTTGTTGTGCTGAGCTCTGTTCAAGGCCAGGAATCCAGTACATGTTAATTAGAGTAAAAATTAAGTTATTCAATTCTATGATACTAGAGACTACCATACCCTATTATCTTTGTATGAGTCTATTATTTTAGGTAGTGGTAATTTATTATTACAGAGTATTGCAACACCTCTTTTTTTTTGAGTGTCCTCAGAACTAGTGAGTATTGAAAAGGATTTAGATTCTAATTTGGAAACATCACCCTCAATCAAATTAGTTTCTTGCAAAAAGACTTATTGTGAGTTATTTAACTGAAGATATTTGTTTAGAGATCTTCTCTTATTGGGGTTATTTAATCCATTTATGTTAAGGGAAATGCAATGTAACGCTACCATGTTTTATATAGAAGCAAAAAACAAAACTTGTTGAAACCAAGAAAGGAACTTTCCAAGCACTGTAGAAATTCAATTTATTTAGCACTTTCATCAGCATCAATCAGCTGACTTCATCAGAATAATGATACATTGTACTTAAAGCCATTTTATATAAAAAAACATGTCACATGACAATCCAATGAATAAACCAATTAACAGTTTGGTAAAATGCATCTAAAACAATACACCATAAACTGTGTAGATTCTTTCTTAAAAACATCATGTGACATGTTTTTTTATATAAAATGGCTTTAAGTACAATGTCACAAAAAACCTCACACGCAGGACTAGTGCAACGGCAAAGAACAACTTCAATATGCTTCAAAAGGATGCCAGCACTATAGAACACAGTTTATTTTTAAACCATAAAGTGTGAAGACAAAATCATACCGGTTTCGGCCTATAGCCTTCTTCAGTGATACCAAATCATGTTATTCAGTGACTATATATAGTTAAAAAAACTAATTAGTTCACAAGTTGGTGAGAATCCATTTAAAGTGACAGAGTACAAATTTAAAATAGATTAATATATATTCACCCATTAATGCCTATGTATGAAACCATTGTAGAACTGCCCATTTAACCAATATATATAATTATATATTGTTATTGTAATAATTATACAAAAACTCATAAATGTTCATTTAAACCTGGATAGAACAATCTACCTAATCTAATAATCCATGCTTTTTCTTTCTGGTTCAAGAAATCATGACAAGCATATTTATTAGTATAATCCCCCTTGATGACATCAATGACTTGGAATTGAAATTTGGCATTTGTGTGGGTCAACATATGTTTATATAGGGCGCTAGTACAGTGTTTATTTCTAACATTACTTAAATGTTCCGATATCCTAATTCTGAATGGTCTGGATGTTTGGCCTATCTAAAAAGCCAAACAAGAACAGGTAACCAAATAGATAACCCAGCTGGTGCCACAGGTAGCAAAACATCTAATGTCAAAAATTTTGGTAAAATTTTTAGTTGAAAATTCCTTGGACTTCTTAATATGAGCACAAAATGAACAATGACCACAAGGGAAACAACCCCTCAGTTCCACTCCTGACATTGTATGCTGTATTTTACCAATATTAGTATTTCTACCTTTCTTATACCAATTAAAGTAGGAACCCAATGTACGGCTTCTTCTATAAGAAAATAAACATTCTTGAGGTAGCATATCAACTAATCTAGGGTTAGTCATTAAAATATTCCAATTATTATTTTTCACCCTTTTTATAGTATTGATATTTCTACCAAATGTTGTGATGAATCTAATAGGAGTCACTGTGGAGGTGTTTCTCTCTTTATATTTCAATAAATCCTCACGACTAAATTGTTGCACCCACTTACAGGCTGTTATTATATCCCCATACTTATATCATCCCCTTGCCAAAAATCTCTTCCTGAGGTCCTCCTCAAAGAATTCATAGTTGGCCTTATTAGAACAAATTCTTTTAATTCTTAGGAATTGAGACTGTTGGGGATGTAAACTACTAGCCTCCAATAACATATTATATTGTGGATGTTTTCTATACATTTTTTAATCTAAAGTGTGGTCATTGTTTCTGTTCACACATACATCCAAATATTGAATTTGATGATATTGTACATTGAGAGTAAATTAAATCCCCCAAACATTGTCATTGAGATACTGTACAAATTCTAACAAATATTCTTGATCACATCTCCAAATAAACCAACAATCATCTAGGTATCTTCGCCATATGTCTAATTCCTCTACATATATATTATGAGATTTGTCATAAATAAGACATTCTTCTAAATATCCCATAAAGAGGTTGGCATATATGGGGGCAAAAGAAGCCCCCATAGCTGTACCTTGGACCTGTAGATAACATTGTTGGTGAAAATAAAACACATTTTTGTTAATACATGCTCCACCATGCAAATAATTAAGGTATTTACACCAGGTGGATAGAGATCACTTCTTCTCAACCAATATTCTATTGCCTGCAGCCCGGCCCAATGGGGAATATTAGTATATAATGACTTAACATCTAGTGTACACATCAGCCAGCTTGGCTCCAATTGGGAGTCCGTTATTATTTGTAAAAACTCTGAAGTATCTTTTAATCTAGATCTAACTAATGTCAATAGTGGTTTAAGATGTAAAGTCAAAAATTCTGAGAGTGGTTCTGTTAGTGATCCTCGACCTGAAACTATAGGTCTACCTGGAGGTTTTAATAAATCTTTATGAATTTTTGGTAATAAGTAGAAGATTTATTTGGTTGGATTCACCACTGTTAAATACATCTTAGTATTGTTATCAATAATCCCTACCTCGACCGCTTCCTCCAAAAATTCATCAATCTGTTTTTTAAACATATCAGTAGGGTCTAGATGCATCAACATGTAGTGTTTTTTATTATTAAGTTGAGTATATGCCTCAATCATATATTGTTCTGAATCCATTATAACCACAGCACCCCCTTTATCCGCTGAAGTAATGACAATGTTTGGGTTAGTCCTTAAACTCTCAATGGATTGCATTTCTAGTTCTGATAAATTATTAATTAACATAGATGTTTCTTCCTGTTTGAAATGTAGATCTTTGATCACCTTTTCCCGAAAAATAGCTACATATTTATCCATCGGTGATTGAAATGAAGATTTATGAAACCGAAAACCAGTGGAACTTTGTGGGTTATCTGTATGTCCAAACAACAATTTCAGATTAAGTGATCTACAGAATGTCAAAACATCCTGTACAAAACTATATTCACTAACAAAAAAAAGGAACAAAAAATAACCCCTTATTAAGAATTTTTAATTGTGTTTCATTCAAAGACAGTGATGAGATGTTATGAACATTAGCAAACACATCTAATTCTGAGTTAAAACATCCAGTAACATTTCCAAGTTCTTTACCGTGTCTATGTTTGTGTTTCCTACCCCCCCTGTGTCTCTTAATCCTAAAGGGCAGTCCATATTTTTAGTTCTCTTATGTGCTGGGGACTCCTGACTGGAGACATGTTCATGTTCTGTAGTAGAAGATTCTTCCCCTGAGGTGCTACTAAAATCCATTTTAGATCTTTTTAATATGGACCTGGGTCTCTTTTTTTCTAAATTTTGTGGGTAAAGATTCACCTTCCCTAAATCTGACATATTTCTTAATGCCAAAGGGCTTACCCTCAGCATAATCTGTGACATCCCTTTGAAACTTATGTATCTTTTTATCCTTTAAATTTTGTTCTAAAAAAAAAGTAACATGATATTCTGAACCATAAAATCAAAATTGCATTGTAAAGACTTAAATTGCATTCTTAATGCATGGTCACCAAATGATTCACATGGATTGGTGAACAGGAGCAAAATAATAACAAGGGATAACCAGTTCAATATTTATAACCAAGTCAGAACCACTATACCTGCTAAATATTGCACAACTCAAAAAAAAAAAAAACACAACAAGCTAGGTAGACTAAATCACACCAGTAGGTGAATAAATCATTATTTTTTTACAAGCTGGGCACTTTTGTTCCAAAGGACTTCATCAGAACAATACAATTGAATCCCAGTCAAACATAAAACAAATGAAATAAACCATTTACAAATATGTAATATAAATCATATGTAAGAATAAGCTGATAGACAAAAAAAAATTAAAACATTATATATTGTTCCTTCATCTTTTTAAAGCAGTAGTATCAAAAATCTTTCCTTGCTTATCCAGTAATTTACGCAAGTGGTGAACTCTTCCTCATCATAGATTCCATGCAGTGGTGTAGTAGTGGGCTCTCTACTGAAGGATAGTGACCTGCTTTCTAACCTAGGTCTTGACCCTGCAGCCAATGGCAGAAACAATGATTCAGAAGTGCATACAGCAAATGTGTGCCTTCATTCTTGGTTTAAAAAGTCTGTGAACATTAACAAGAATGATGACACGTGATCACATGTATGTGTCTTTCTCTGAGCAGCTTATAAAGTTTTAAAAAAATTAATAAATTTAGGAATTTGCAGGTTGAAAACAGTTACATTAGGGAATGTGCTAAAAAGAGTTAAGTACCTAAAGGCTTAAAATGCTGGAAATTACCTACTGGACTTGAAAATTCTGAACTGTATAGAGAATAAATTGCTCTTTTCGATCAGCATGGGTATGAGCTAATGAGCTTGTTAATTAAACATAATGAATGCATCATGAATTCTTTATCTGAGTAGAAAAAAAACTGATTTCAACAACAAAATGTACTTATATGAAATGCATACCACCAAATATTTAGCAATTTTTCACAAGGTTGAAGAGAAGTATAAATCTAACATAAAACATAAACAGAAAATGTTCCAATGAGACTTGGAAGTATATTTGAAATGTGCGGCCAATCCTAACCCCACAGTTTTGGTTCTAAAGAGAAATCAGATGATGACACTGAGATGGATTCACAAGTGCAATCAGCATCAAAAAGGACTTATCGTATGAAATGTATATTGCCAAATATGAAGACTTTTTTTCACAAGGTTGAACAGAAGAGTAAATCTAACATATAATGTAAACAGAAAAAGCTCCAATGAGATTTGGAAGAATATGCAACAGGTGTGGCCTATCCTAACTGCCAGTATAAGTTCTAAAGAGGAATCAGATGATAAGACTGAGATGGATTCACCAGTACAATCAATGGATGAAATGACACCTTTAGAACAGACCCCTCAGAGATCTGCCAGAGCTTGCAACCAACAGGCAGCAAAAAGAACAACAATCCAACATCTGCTCAGTCCAACAGATTGTTGAAAGAGAAAACACAGAGGAAAACAGACTGTGGATGAGATGAAACTGCAACTAGAGATCAATGTTAATGAAAGTATTGTCCTCTGTGAAAAGAATGGTTATAAAATGTATAATTACAGCCATTTGGATATCAAGGGCTCTTATTTTTCTCTATTTGAATGAGGATTAACATCTGTCCCTACAAGACATGGAGCTGTAACAACATCTTTTACTGAACTTGTTATTTTTAAGAAAGTTGAAGCTTTAACTATTTTAATCAAACTGATGTATTACCTGATTTTAGTTTGGAGTGATCTGAGTTGGTGAGAAAAAATACTTACAACCCTGTTTTAAACCCTACTTTGCAAAGCTTTGAAAAAATCTGTGAGTTGAAAATTAGGCATAACTTAAAGGCAAAAAGTAGCAAAGCTTTTTTATAATTTGTCTGTTAATTAAACCAATCTCTTAAACAAAAGAAATGAACCTGTTTGAGTTATGAAGCTCATCAATGGTGGTGGAACTGTCTTTAGGATAAAGTATATTATCTTAATTGGATACTCAGCCTCTTAAGTAATGACAAGGCATATGTTATTTGTTCTTTAAATTAGTTGAATTTACCTTATTGGAGTAATGATTATTGTTTGCTGGACTAATTATATCAAAAATGTATTGCACCTACTGAATATGATATTTTGGTTGTTAAAAATCCTAAAACTCCTAACATTTTTGCAATCTTGAAAATCCACAAGAATTTAAATGGTCTGCCATACAACCTATATTTGATGCATGGGGGGGGGTGCTAAAACCCAAATTTTGGCATTATTTGTAGATCAAAAACTGAGGACATTTATGCAGTTTCATTCTCATTTGTTAAGAGATTCTTGGTACTAGTAGATGACACCCCTAGATTTATTTAGCCGTGACATGATTTTTGTCACAGTAGACATCACTGACTCATCTGTTATCCCATACAAAGTCCGGCCTGGTGTAGGGATACACTTATTGGATGTGATTTTTTTGATAATAATACTCTAGAAACATGAAGAAGTTTTGGGAATTGATTTTAGTTAATAGGTTTATTTTACCGGAAGGGGAATACTTCCTACAAAAATTTGGAGTGGCAATGGGGGCCACGTGCTCCCATTTTTGCCAATATTGTTATGTATTATTGGGAAAAGATTATTTGTCCAATACTGCATTTTCTAGATCTTATAAAAAGTATTTTCATTTTTCAATATTTTTATTCTCTAGATAAACACGTGAATGTTTGGCAAATCTTTTGATCATATTAGCAGCACTACATCATTCCTAAGATTCACATTTGCATTTTCTGCATTTTCTATTAATAGTATTATTTATTTTTATATTTGTATTAGTAAGGACATGGTTCATGACAAATTTCAATCTAATGCTTACGGAAAAAAAAAACATTTCAAACTCTTATTTACACTAGTTGGCACCTAAGAGATCAGAAGAAGGGACTTGTAAAAGGATAAATCGTCCATAGAATGGTTTCAAGTGATGACACTTTTATGTTTGAAATACACTATTTGGTGGGTTTGCTTTTGGCAAGGGGATATCTCTTCCCTTTTATTGCAGCAATGTATGATGAAGCGGTTCAAAAGAAAGTAAATAGTATTCATACCCCCGTATTCTTGACAATTCTTTTCCATCAATAGGGGGAATGCCAAATTGTACTCTTCTGTTGCAATAGTTTTGACTTTTAGCTTGGATGCTAATATTGTGAGTGATATATGCAAGAAATGGACTTTGTTTAGTGGGAATAATAATTTTAGAGAACAGGTAGGTGGCTCTCCCAGTTTGTTATTTTTTTCTGCTTAGTGTAATATTTGATATGGTTAGTTGTTCTGATTTGGTTTATTCTTGTTTTTTTATATTTGGAAATAGCCTCAAGTGTGTTTGGTTCAATACTAATAACCCAAAAACAAAACAGGAACTTCTGATGTAGAAGAAATCTTAAGTACTTTCAGTGATTCCTATGCTTAATTAAATCAAATTATAGAGAATCAGTAGCTGATAATACCTTAGAAGAATATTTACAGAAGTATATAACAGTAAACTAAACAAACAACAAATAGAAAAAAAATGAATAAATCAGTTTAATTTTACAAAACCAAGCAACATATTAATAAAAGTTAAAAAGGAAAGCTCTTGGTTTGGACGGATTAATTCCTGAAATATACACGCTTCTTCCCACAAACTTCCTTTTTAATCTATAAAGCTTTCTTGTGAATACAAATATCTTTATATATTCCTCCTTCATGGAAGTATTCTTTTATTTCACCGATTTATAAAGAAGGAAAGATGATGAAATTGGATATCTTCTTATATGTCCATTTCCTTGTTATCAATTTCTTTCTAAAAGATTATGGGATATTTTTTACTGCATTGTTAATAAAGATCATACTGGCTTTATAACTGATAATATGAGAAGAACAATCACAATATCGATCTTAGCCAAAAGTAATAATCAGAAGTTAGCATTTAGGTTTAGAGAAAGCCTTTAGCACTATAAGCTGAAAATATTTATATAAAAAGTTAAAAATATTCTGATTCCAGAAGACTTTACAAGATTAATAAAAATGTACATGGATACAAAAACTTATATAGGCCCCTTTCTTCCCCAAGCTTTAAATTTAAATAAAGGAACAGAGCAAGTTATCTCCTTTATTGTTTGCTGTTGTTATAGAATACAACAGCCAAAACGAACAGGAAACTAAATTGCTCAATAAAAACAGCCAAAACCAAGAGAAATAGAACAATTCCACCAGGGCACGACTCTACTTGTATTTTCCACATGAACAAGCTTTATTAGAACACACTTTCTTCAGAATAAAACCATAAATGCTGTTATCACCACAGATGCGTTTCCGTCCTCTAATGACTTCCTTTTAAAGCAAGTAAATGTTCCTGCTTAGGCAGAGGCATATCCATTTTGCTTTTTGTTAATTTGTTTTGGACTGTGTAGGATACCGTAGTGGATCCAGTAATGCAGGGGAAAGGTCTACAAAATACCAGAAAAATGGATATGCCTCTGCCAAAGCAGGAATATTTACTTGCTTTAAAAGGAAGTAATTAGAGGATGAAAATGCATCTGTGGTGATAACAGCGTTTATGGTTTTATTCTGAAGGAAGTGTGTTCTAATAAAGCTTGTTCATGTGGAAAATACAAGTAGAGTCATGCCTTGGTGAAATTGCTCTATTTCTCTTGGTGTTGTTATAGAATAGTTTACTAATAGAATCAGAAATAATAAAAAAAATGAAGGTTCTGAGATTGTTTGCTGATGATGGCAATAGGAGATATAAATTAAAAAAAAAAAAAAAATATATATATATATATATATATATATATATATATATATATATATAAATGTAATTCATGAAATAAATAATGAAATTCAAACATTTCAAATTATTTTCTCAATGAAATTTAATGAAAGCATTTTACTGAGTCAACAGATACGTTCTTTCTTGAAAGGGATACTTAAATTTAACCAGAATAAACAAGAGATAAAGCACTTATCAATTAAAATTCAAGTTAATATGGAGCTGTTTCAAAAAATGGTAATCTTAGAAGACAGAGTGTGAAGAGAAAAACTGAGATTTTCTGTTGTACCAAAGAAACTCAAAGGAACATGCTGTACTAGTTTTATGAAAGCACAACTAAGGAACTAGACTGAACTGGTATTCCACAGCAGGATTTGTTAACTGAAAGGCCACATAGAGTGTATACTCCAAACCTGATTGTGAGAAAGCAGCCAAGACCTGTATTAGTGAAGATGCAATCACACCAGCAGAAAGTGTTGATCATGACAATACTGTGGCAGTAGGAGGAAATACAAACGTTTATCCAACAAAAAGTGAGCGATCCAACAGAAGGATACTCTGCTTCTCATTCTCCTAACAATAAAAATCATAGAGACACTTGTCCAATGAAATCTTTTCCAATTATCCAAAGGAAAATTCTTGAGAGAAAGAAAATGAGCATACCAGTTTACTAGAAGAATAAGAAGTACCTTGGACTTGAACTAGAGTCTGGTGTTGTGAGGTGGACATGAACAGGAAGAAGTAAAGCAACACTTAGATTACTAAATAAATGTCAGATTATAAAGTATCATAAATATATGTGAGATTATAAAGTATCAATTGCATTTGTTAAATGTGACTTTGCAGGAAAAAAAACTCAGTAAGACCAGACTTTTGTTGAATTTGTTAGACTTGTGGGTCTACTATAAAGCATATACCCCACTTTATGTCATTAATGTTTAGAGGTCTCTAAAAGGGGAGAAATAATTGTAAGTAAAACAATGTTTAGTACTTGCATAAATCATTATATTATATAAACTGCGTGTTATATAGTAAAGACATTTTGTGTGGTATGTAGGCAGTGGTATTTTAAATGTGTCATGAGGAGTCTTTTTAGTAAATGTTATATGTGATAAATATTGTAAAGTAAACAAGCACGTTTTTAGTTGTAAGGAATAAAGGCTTTGGAATGCAATAAAAGAAGAAAGACTGAACAAAATCAAGTTTTCGTTAATATACTGTGAACTTGGGCTGCTGGGGTGGGGTGAAGTGTAAAAGTGCACTGATAATATTATATGCATAGCAGAGATATTTTCTCTTATTTTTACAAAGGTGAATGTCTGGATTAATGTCCTTGGATTAACCTATAAATAAATCTTTTTGTAAGCAAGTAGGCTTGAAAAATAAGACAAAATGATGAGAGCCATGAGAAGTGCTAAGTTTCTTGCAAATGCAGTGATATTAGTTTATTTTATTCTATTAATAAATGTTCAGTAGGACTCAAGAAGTGTGCAGCTGAAAGTATTTTTACATTTTGTTTTGTGCTGAGTGAAATTGACAAAGATTAATGTACACATCATTGGAGTTGTTAGCTGTTTTTTTTTCTTTCATAGCTGATTATGCTTTCATGGAGATGAGCTGTCTGCAGGTACAAGTAATTAATTCTGAGAGTTCTGAGTATTCTTTGCTAAGGAAAATGCAAATTTTAAAAGTACAACAGCAAGCAGTTCAGTGAAAAAATAAAGTCCGAAATTATTGGATGTGAATTAGGGGGGGGGGGGTCTATATCACTTTATCGAATGGCTATTCAGCGAACAGCCATTTGTCAAACCCCTATTTGTCAAAGCTGCTCTTCATTGAACTGCAAATTTTAAGTAGCACAAATCTGCCATTGGCCAACTAAGCCACTGTAAAAAAAAAAACAAAGTTAAATACCTACTAAGGTGAGGGCTACCCCACACACACCCCAATGTTGGAAGCTGCACTGCCACATGCTCCTAACTAAATATACCAACTCTGAGATCACACTACAGTGGAGAAAAGGGGAAATTCCAGATGGTAGGCAACTGCTGATTTGCCCTAGTTAAAATTTGCCATTCGGTGAAGAGCAGCTTCAGAAAATAGGGGTTCAACAAAAGGCTATTCGTTAAATAGCCATTTGATAAAGTGATATAGACCCCCAATGCTTCAGGCTACTGTATAGAGATAGTAAAGCATTATTACTATGAAAAGTTTGGGAAATAATAAGATATTGTTGTTGTTTGACTATTTGATAAAATTAATGTTGACAGATGAGAGAGCAGACTATGATGCAGACTCATAATATTAAAAGTGATGATTCCAATATGATAGTTCTTATTACATTTTTTTACTGACAGTATGGTAATCAAGAAACGCTGGAATGTATTACAAGGGAATGCAACACTGTATGTTTAAGAAAGCAGCCCAAATTTGTAGATAAGAGGGCTGTTAATATTAAGGGTAACTTAGAGGCAGGCAGCAAAAATCAAGAAAAAATAGATGCAAAAAATCTAATAAAGTGCATGGAACATATTCATGTTTTGGGTTTAGACAATGTAAGAACATGGCCAGTAGTGCATACTTAATAGGGATTTAGGATACTGGTAAAGGTTCTTGCCACCCCAATAGTGCCTTTTTTAGGCAAGGCTCAAAAAACAAATCCACCACCATAACAAGTACTAGTGTCAAAAAACTGAGGGTCATGCTGCTGAATGCTAGGAGTTTAAACCTCAAAATGCATCTCGAGGCACTCCTCAACATGGAGAACATCGATATTTGTGCAGTAACGGAGACCTGGTTCAAGGCTCAAAAGAGCACCCCAGAGATTCCAGGCTACAACTCATACCACACATTTCGGCCGCAAAACCCAGACCAAAATACAAAGGGAGGAGACAGCCATATTCATCAAAGATAACCACACCTCCAGACTGGTTGCAAAGTATGATGCCTTGGAAATCATCCAAGTGCAACTGACAATGGGCAAAACTGCATTCCAGATCATAGCTTGCTACAGATCACCTTCCCAGCCCCATGACACGCACTCTTCTTTCCTTGAGGTACTGGAAAACATGAGAGTCCAACCGAAAACCCTTATACTGGGTGATTTCAACTACCCAAATATCAGCTGGGAAAACTACAGAAGTACTAACACCTTTGCTCAGTTCTTCCTGGAGTACATTAACTCCAGTGCACTGGAGCAGCTTATTAACACCCCCACAAGAGGTAAAAATATACTGGACCTGGTCATCACCAACATGAGGGACAAATGCTCCACACCTGTGGTAAATTCTTCATTGGTCAAATCAGATCATAAACTCACCACCCTAGATATCCACATACCACCCTCTCCCCTGCCCCAAAAGAAACCATGGTGAAAAACTTCTCCAAAATGAACTTTATGCTACTCAAGACAGAGGTGGCAAACTTTGCTACTCCCCAGCAGAAAGGCAATATGATTGAATCTGCTATATCCTACAAAAAAGCACTCTAAAAGCATCTACATGAGTGCATGGACCGTGCTATCCCAAACAAGACCAAGAACCACACCTCCAAAAAGAAGAAACCAGTCTGGTGGCCCCCGGCCATAAATAAGGTCTATAATAGAAGGAAGAAATTATTGCAAAAAAGAGTAAAAATCCAGTAATGGAGGAGCTCCCTGACCACCCTTAGCAAAAAGCTATGAACCCTCATAAAAACCTCTAAGGTGAGCTTTGAAAGAAAAATTGCAACAGACACCAAAGACAATCACAAAGCATTTTTTAGCTATTGTCAAAAAACTAAATAGCAACTCGCAGATCTGCTCTGACTTACAGCATACTGGTTAAAAATTCACGGAACCAACTGATATCACCAGTATAGTGGCAGATAGGTTCAGTGCAAACTTCACCCCACCCTCACCCCCCAAAGGGCACATTTCCATACCAGAAGATTGTACTGCCCCTAAAATCACAGACACTCAGGTGAAAATAGCACTTTCCAAGGCAAGAAACACAGCATCCATGGGACCAGACAGCATCCCAGGCTACGTACTACATGAACTCCAAAACAAATTAATCCCTCACCTTAATACCATGTTTAACCACAGCCTCACCTCAGGCTATGTGCCCACAGAGTGGCACATGGCAACAGTTATACCACTCCACAAAGGAGGTGCCACCACTGACCCCAGGAATTACTGGCCCATTAGCCTGACAAGTCTCGTCTGCAAGGCCATGGAGTGCATCATGGAATTCATAAACAAATACATTGGGAACCTACAAACCCTTGACCCCACCCAGTTTGGGTTCATAAAGGGAAGGTCTTGTCTCCTAAATCTGGTTGACTTTTTTGAAATGGTCACTAAAGCAATAGATCAGGGAAATGTGGTTCACACAGCATACCTTAATCTTGCAAAGGCCTTCGATACCATTCCCCACTCGGAAATTATTGACAAACTCACCAACCTAAATATGAACCCCTACATTACACGATGGGTTGCTAACTGGCTCATGGATAGAACCCATTCAGTGAGAATAGGAAACACTAGATCCGACTCCAAACCTGTGACTAGTGGTGTACCACAGGGCTCAGTCCTGGGACCCCTCCTGTTCGGTATCTACTTCTTGGAGGTACAAGCAAACACAGAGAGACTATGGCTAACAAAGTTCACAGATGACTGCAAACTGGGGGTCATAATTGAGACCCCTACTGATGTAGATATCCTCCAAAAAGGTCTTATGGACACAGATACATGGTGCCAAAACCATGGCCTCAAGCTAAATGCCAAAAAGTGCATCATCATCCCCTTTGGGAAAAACCAAGTACCTATGAATTACAACATAGGTGTTAGCTCTCTTACCATGGAGAGTGTGATAAGAGACCTAGGGACTCAGGTGTACTATAACCTCTCATTTGACAACCATATTGCTAAAGTGGTTAGAAAATCCTTCTACATGGCCCACCTTATCACAAAAGGGTTTGCATCCAGGAATAAGGATGTTATTGTTCCCATCTACTCATAACTCATTAGACCTGCTATTGAATATAATGCCCCATTTGGGATGTACCTAACAAGACATCTGCAACAACTGGAGAGGCCTCAAAAGTACCTCACAAAGAGGATAACGGGCCTCAAACAGTTGCCCTATGCCATGAGGCTAAAAAAACTCAGACTGTACTCAGTCGCATACCGACTACTCAGAGGTGATCTCTGCCTGACATACTAGGCTATGTCAAACCCAGAATTGCTAGAAATGCTCCACTTAAGGAAAACCCAATCCATCAGAGCTACTCGCTCAAGGGACGTAAACCTGACATCAACAATAAATAGGAATTGTTGGAGGGACAGATTTGTGTCCCAGAGACTTCCCTTGCTCTGGAATAAGGTCCCCATAAATGTGAGGCAGAGCTCCTCATTAGCACTCTTCAAGAGGAATCTTGATGAGTGGATGGGAAACAGAAAATTCAGCCCAGGAATCACTTTGGTGGCCCTGCTAGACAGGGGCGCAGGAAACTAGACTACTTGGGAGGGACACGTAAACAAACATTTTTTTGGCTAGGCTTAATTATGCCCTAGGGCTA
Organism: Protopterus annectens; assembly: GCF_019279795.1. Classification (NCBI taxonomy): domain Eukaryota; kingdom Metazoa; phylum Chordata; order Ceratodontiformes; family Protopteridae; genus Protopterus; species Protopterus annectens. Next base: position 1,076,363,453 of record NC_056732.1, on the reverse strand, counting down.
ATAGCCTAGTACCTACCTATGAACCTATAAATGGTTTTAATAAAACAGTTGGACTGACTAGTGGGTACACCAGTGAGACTACAAATGTGGTGTGCCGTGTGCAGTGAAAAACCTGTTACAGTTTTTATATTGGAAAAATGGGTAGGAAATTAAGAGATAGGATTGTAAAACATGAGGAGTATTAAAAATAAAGATGAAAAAATGCTTTATATAAACACACAGAACAATGTCCCACTTTTAAATGGTATAAATTATTTGTTTTAGAAAATACTGAAGGTGACATTAGGGGTGGAGACTTGAATTCATTATTTATAAAATGCGAATCAGTGTGTAAATTCAGTTTTAATGCCCTTAGGAATCCTGGACTTAATGGTACAGTTAATTTGTCCTTTTTTCTTAATACTGGGTCTGTAGAATACTGATTAGTTATTGGTTAGTTTTTAACACATGATTAGGGTGGTATATAAGTAGCAAACTGAATGTATTTGGTGTCTGATAAAGTTCATGTTATGTTTTGTATGAATGAAAGTGCTTGCCTATTTTGAAATAATAAACAGAATGTATCTGCACTGACATTATGCATCTGCATTTTTATTTGGATTTTTAACTTGTTCCAAGCCAATAGTTTGAAGTTTTCATTTTGAATATACAACTTATAGTTTGAAACTGTACTACATTTTTCTACTGATTGTAATACACATAGTATAGATTTTACTGGGTTTTGAATATATAATAGAATATCATCAGTGAATGAATTAAAGTTGATGACTCAATTCATAGGTTCATAGGTGTATACTAGGCTAATGACTATTAGGGCATTTAAAGGCCTAGCCATTCAACCCAAATGTGGGCCACAAATTTGATCTATATAGATGGTGATTTACTAACTGCCTGTCTTTATTAGAGGCATAAAGGACAGGCCAGGGGTGAATTTCTGATTACCCATCTGTTGGTACAAGTTGTGCTTAAAAAGGGATAGGAAGTAACCCTGCTTCACATGGATGGGGAGCCTGTTCCACAGAATGGGAAATATATCTGTCTCTGCAACATGTCTGATTTATGTCACAAGCAAAATTTAGGTCTTAATCTAGTAATTCTGATGTTGTTTGTTTTGTGGATGGGCAAAAGGATCATCAAAACAGGGTCCAGGGATGCCATGTATACCAGGCAAAGATCACCTCTCAGAAGTCTGTATGATACTGAGTACAGAGACAGGCCTTGAGGCGATCAGCATAGGACATTGTGTTTACTCTCCGCATTTTTTTTGTAAGGGACCTTTGCAGATTTCCCAGTTATTGCATGTGTGTGGTCAGGTACATACCAGAGGGGGCATTATACTGTATGATGGGTCTGTTGAGGGATGAGTTCAGTGGTATGATGATCTCTCTGAACCTAGATGCCATACCCTTGCTTATAAGTTGAGCAACATAAAAGGATTTTTTTACTACCTTGGACACACGATGCTCAAAGGCTAGATTATTATCTACATGAGTTCCCAGATCCCTGACTAGTGAATCAACTTTTAAGGGTATTTTATTGATGACATAATTCCCCAGGATGGTTGACTTCTCAACCCATTGGGAGGGTGGCCTAATGGTTAAGGTATTTGCCTTACAAACACAAGGTGCAGGGTTTGAGTCTCACAAGGGATATTTGGCTAAGCTTAAATTGGCTCGAAAGGGAAGTTAGCTTAGTACTAACCTATGAACCAAAAAGGTAGTATAATACATTTCTTGGTACTGAGGTTTAAGCCACAGCTTTGGCACCAACGTTTTGTTTGTATTAGACCTTCCTGAAGGTTGGTCTCATCTTGGGGGAATTCAATGACTGCTCCCATTTTACAATCATCTGCAAACTTGGTCAGCCAAAGGCCTTTGACATTAGCTTTGACATCTAAGAAGTAGATGCCAAAGAGGAATGGGCCCAGCACAGAGGCCTGGGGACTCCACTGGTGACCAGCCTCTTTGTGGAGGTGGAGTCACTGATTCTAACTCTTGGGTCCTATCAGTAATCCAGCTAGATATCCAGCATGTTATGAAGGGGTTTATACCCATTTCCATACATTCGTTGAAAATGCCCAAGTGAGTAGCAGATGTTTTAGACATATCTAGGTAGGCCGTACACACCATTTCCCCCTCATTTATTGCCTTAGTGATCTTTTCTAGGAAGTCCCCAGATTCTGTAAGCATGATCTTACTTTGACAAAGCCAGACTGAGATGGGCCCAGTGTCTGGAGGTCTCTTATGTCCTTGTTGATAATTTCCATAATAATTCTTTCCATGGCTTTGCAAATAAGACTAGTCAGACTAATTTGTCTGTAGTTTCCATGACCTGTTGAAGATCCTCCCTTATGAAGGTGGATGACCCTTGTAGTTTTCCATTCATGTGGCACAAAGCCTGTTTTAAGACTATAGTTAAATAATGACTCTAGGGGTCCTGCTAAGTCATATTTTAAACTATTCAGGATGCATTTGCCAATGTTATTGGGGCCCATTGAGGCCATATTCTTGGTTTTAGTTACTGCAGCCAGTACATGGTCCCTAGTTATAGCCAGAGGGGTTATGTTTGAAGGCATTTTTGAAGGGATGGCTGGGAGTGAGGGGGGGGGGGTAAAGTTGGAGTGAATTTGTCTGCTAACTGTTTTTTTATATCACCAGGCTCAGTGAATGCGGCACCATTAACCACCAGTTCAACACATTTTTGTGTGCTCTCCTTGAGGTTTCTAGCATAACTGTAAATGCCACTATGGTTATCATTCAACTGGGAGGCTATATTAACCTCAAAGCTGGCTTTGCTTGACCTAATTAGCCCTCTTAGTTGCCGATTTACTTTGATGAGAGTTTCTATTTTTATGGGAATTACCCTTCCTGATTTTTGCCATATTTTTTTTCCTTTGATTGTTTGTACTGTTTGAGATGCCACATTATAAATGTAAGAAATGAGTAAATGAATTAAAATGCAGCAGCAACTATAAAACAAAAAAATGGATCTCAACACCACAACTCGCATTGTTTTAATTAGAATACAAGTCCAACAGCAGCAAAGCTTTTGGACAAAACCCTTTCTCAATGCATAATATTCATCATTTTAAAAACAGAGCTTTTAAATATAGCACATGATTTTGTTCTACAATCAAAACTTCACATTCTCAAACAGGAACTTTAAAGACACAGCACATATAAATAAGTAGTAAATAATTAATCAATAGATGCATCATGAAAAACTTTATAAAAACCAACAATTATAAAAAACTTACAAATGTTACATATTATACTTCATTCAGTTTCATTTAGTTTGTTAGCTTTCATTCACTTTTAATAAGAGGACTTCATCAGAAACATCACAAAGACTAAGTCAAACACCACTTGTAAAAAGTTTCAAAAATCATATGACTATCATTTAACTAAGTAAATATTTTATAAACTCCTTAGAGCTAAAACTCTCTTTAAAGATACAACATTTGTTTAAACTAGGTGAGCAAACTGCTCCCAGCTTAAACTGCCAAATGTATTCTCTTAATTCAAGAAAATTATTTCTAAGTCACTTCCCCTTAAATCCATATTTGATTGCTCAACCACTAAAACATAAACTTTTTAAAATTATTACAAGTTATGCAATGTTTTGCTAAGGCATTGTTGCAATCTTTATATTTAATAGTATAATTGTGTTCATCCATCCATTCAACTAAAGTTCTAACCATCTTACCTATATGAAAGGCAAAATAGGAAACACAAGTAGCCAAAGAAATAAAATCTCTAGAATGACAGCAACATTTTTTCCTGGCACCAAAAATCTTATTTTCAACTGAAAAGGACAAACTGTTATTAATAAACTGACATTGTATACAATTCCCACAGGGAAAAGTACCTCTCTAATTAAGTGTTACCCCAGTAGTATTTTATTTTCTCACTTCCAGTAATGTTTTAATATTGTATGGGCCTCACCAAATGACATAAGCCATTGTTTCCCAAAAGTAACTTTCAGTTTCAAACATTGTCTCTAAAATACTCTCAATGTACAAAGAATAATTGGCATATGTAAGGCTTTATCAAAACTATTCAACATTTTGTGTATCCTTATAAACATGCTGAAAGTTTTCAAACAGAGCAAAATTGTTGTGCAGCTATATTCAAAAGTTTGTCTTTTAACCATTTTCACCAGTGTATATAAATACCTCTAGCCAAAACAAAATCCAACAAATAATATTCTTTCTTTAAAACTAAATCATCAGAAGTTAACCCAGCAAATCTCATGAATTGTCACTATACTCTTTTTCATAAAAATGGATGAACACTATAAAAATGTAAATATTTGTTGGTAAAGGTGTCTTTCCTATAACTTCTCCACTGTCCGTATCATAGTTATAGTGAGATAATGAATCCCTTTTCATGTACATGCCATGTAAACCTCAAAAAAATCTGTTTTCTTACATTTGCTTTTAAAAACATAAAAATCTTCTTTATTACTCTTACCTAGGAACTCAAATCATATATTGAGTATAAAAAATACACGTTTTTGAAAATAAATATTTTATCTTAGAAAAGTTTCTTCCTATTTTCCCAGTACTAAATTAGCACACACTACTGCCATAGGAGCATGCATTGCTACTACTTTTGTTTATTTAAAAATCCCATTGTCAAATAGGAAAAATTATTTTCCCAAAAAAATTCCAGTAGAATACATAAACAATTAATAGTGGAATTAGACACTGATGTCCAGTCCACTAAATCAAACTTCTAATCATCTCCACCCCATTATCATTAGAAGTATTAGTGTACAAAGAAAATACATCTACTGTAACAAAATCAATGTTATTAATTCCAGCAAACCTTTCTAGAAATTCTCAAAAATCTTTAACACACGATAGAGCTCTGAAAATAAATTCTTTAAGTTTCTGGTCCAAAAATATTCATATTGGTTCAGTTTTACTTCTCTCTGTCACTACTTATCTTAACCAATCCTGGTCATGCACATACTCATCTCAGGGTTGAAACTTTGTGTTCACCATGCAATACTCTTCAAATACTCTCCTTAAACAGAATGCTCTCAACCTCTCACTGAAATGACAAAGCAATTTTTATACATAACTGCTACCTATGCAATACACTAAGTTGCACATGGGCTTTCTCTTTAGTAACTTCTACCTCTGTAAAATTTTAGAATGTATAAATGTAACTACTGTTTGTGTATCAATGTAAATAATAATGTAACTATCCTTGTGTTTAACTGGAACTTAGTATAATGCAACATAAGCAAATGGAGCTTTTCTCCATGGGCATCCACTGAAAATGGGTATTACCCAGTCTGACTTTCCCGTTAAACAAAGAGAAATAAATAAATAAATAAATACTTAAATGAACCTTATAGGTTTTAGGTATTCCAGAAAAATAACAAAAGCTAGAGATTTAACCGTTTTCTAATAGGTCTGAAAGAATATAATCTAATTGCCTGTGTGCACCATTAAGCGCATTAATACTCAAAATTCAGTAACTGGAAGTGGCATTTAATAGATCATTAATCACTAACTTATAATCCAATTCCTTCATTAAAACAATATTATTACCCTGTTTGATTTCATAAAATGTAAACCACGTGACACTCAACTCATTTAATGTCTGCCTTGTAAAATTTGTAAGATTAAAAAAGAAACATTGACATTTCAACTGTAAACAATTAAAACTAACACATTCAAACATTTTCTGAAAAAACATTCAATGTATTATTAAGAGTTAGGTTAAAACCAGACCTTCTTTTAGGAAGTCGAAACCGTTGTCTCAACATTTTGTCTATTTTATTGAAATTCATCTTCAGATTGAACTTACTCACAAAAAGCCTCAAACCAATGCACATCGTGCAAAAGAAGACCTAGCTGAAGGAACATAAAGAGAGGAAAAATGTCTTAGCAAAACACAGTATGACTTGTAATAATTTTAAAAGTTATTGCGTTTTTAGTTTTTAGTTATTTTTAGTGGTTGAGCAACCAGCCATACATTTAAGATTGGATAACTTTATTAATTTTCTTGAATTAAGAGTATTAATTCGGGGGTTTAAGTTGGGAGCATTTTTTTCACCTAGTATAAACAATATTATATCTCTAAAGAGTTTTTTAGCACTACAGAGTTTGCAAAATATTTAATTGATTAAATGGTAGTCACATGATTTGCGAGGACTTTTATAAGTGTTGTCTGCCTTTAAGATGTTTCTGATGAGATTATCTTATTAAAAGTGAACAAAAGCACTAAAACAGAGTGGCTGATGTTTCTAAAGCCCCTACTCCCATCATAAACAATGAACACTTTTTAAAGGCATTGTAAAAACAAAAAAAAAATGTATCATCCATAAGGTTTGATAATATACCCTGTACAAGACATGTCCTAGTGTACCAGTTCCTAGAGCTAATCAACCTTATCTTAACTACTGGTTTTGTCCTTGATGTATGGTACACAGGAGAGGCTGGAAGCACTGTCCCTTTATTCTGTGACCTATAAACTCCTTAATGATGATTTATGTTTTGCCTTTTAGGCCATTATGGATCCAGTAGTCCAAGACCTCTTATAACTCCACAAATCAAACAGACCCATTAACACTAGAACCAGGGATCTAAAGTTGATTCAGCTGATTAAAAATGCTTACTCCTTCTCTGGAACAAACTTTCACTCCAAATTAAACAATGCAACACAATTTCTTTCTTCAAGAAAGAGTTATACAAATGAATATGTAGCCACAAAGGCACTTGTGGTGTAACTGGCCTGTCGCTTCTTGAAAAGGAAGTAAGGTCTAAAAGTGGTAAGATATAAATGGCCAGTGTGCCCAGTTTCCTTTTGTTGTCTATGATTCTATGAATCTAAGATGCCTATTGTAGCTTACATAGCTCCAGCAAAATTGGTGCAATGTGCCACTTACAGTCTTTAGGAAAAGTGGCATCAAAGCCATATGTTCCTGAGTCCTCACACAAATTGAGGTGTGATACAGCATCCAGCACTTCCTCCAAAGAAAAATCTGAATTCAATCTTGAAATATCAGTTTTAGCACTAATCAATTAAAATAAAATGCATGTAGTCTCTGGATACCAAACATACTAATGTGTGAACCTGTGGAAACATAAATGTGGTCGTATGTGTGGTAGAATACTCCAAATAGGAAAAAAAAATGGAGAAAGCTCTCAGTACCAAATGTACTAATGTGTGAATTTATGGAATCATAAATTTGGTTGTACATGTGGTAGAATACTCCAAATAGAGAAAAAAAACTGAAGAAGGCTCTCAATATCAAAAGTACAAATGTGTGAATTTCAGGAATCACAAATTTGGTTACACATGTGATAGAATACCATAAATATATCTTCAGCTTGCAATTTATTTAAAATATAAAAGAGGATCATATTCCATCCCCCACCAATTATATTTGTCAAACCTGGATAAGAACTGACACAGAGAAACAAAACTGATTGTATCATAACAGAATGATAACACAGAAATGATAACTAAAGGAGGAGTGGACGGTCTGCTTTCACATTCAGCTACAAAAAACTTGCCTGTTTATCACTTTTGGACTTGAAAAATGTATAGATAATGTACAATATTTAAGGAAATCCACCTCTTAACCAGAACTATTTGTTGGGTTTCCTGAAGCAAGAATATAGGGGACTCAATCTTTTTGTAAAGACCAAATTGAGATGTACACATATGTGTCTTTTGAATGCAACAAGTGTTGGTCTTCATAAACATGAATGTGACAAATGGTGTTCCTCAGAGCTCCATCCTATAAAATCTACAATTTGTTATCTACTGCATACCATCTGGAAGACGTAGATTTCATGAGGCCATATATAATTTTCTCACCTATATACATAATCTACAAAGTAACTATGTATATCTGACTCCCAAAGGAGGTGGAGACTTTGCAAAACAAAATGTTAATGAGATATAAAGCTTTTTGTGCCAAACAGGAGACATGTGGTGATTCCAGAATGATAGTAATTTTTTTAAATTTACAGCAGTGCACAGTTAACATCCCCTACCCTGGACCTGATCCTGGAGGCACCTAACTTTGGCTAGATGAAGAAATATAACCACAAAAGAAAATATGTTTACTGCAGATGAAGAAATATAACCACAAAAGAAAATATGTTTACTGCATTTCCTGTGTTGCACTTAATTTAAAATCATTTTTTTTCTCTTAAAAACTGCATTTTACCTTATTTTGGCCTAGCACTCAAGTGTGGGGTCATTTATTGCACTGTTGTGATTAATTTGCTGCTTGTGTATCTCTGCTACCTTTAAACTACAACAAAAAGAAAAAAAAATCTTGCTTTTTTCCCACTTTCTGAAAGTTAAGAAAGTTCAGTTACAGATTTGCTGTTCTGAACTGTTTGGAAGTTTCTAGAAGGCCAGTGCTTGCTTGGGCTAAAGGGAAGTCTCTGTGTTCACCAGTGGGAGTGGTTAACACGGAACAGCCTGCCTGTCCCTGGAGGAGTGGTTACTACCTAGAAGCTGTAGTTTTATTGGCCATTTTGGGTCAATTCTAAACTCCTTGATCTCTCTCTCTTAAAACCCTACAACTCTCTTTTTGCGCGGTTTTGCGCACTGAGCAGCATCGGGCAGCGCCGCCTAAACAGGTTTAAACTGTTCCAGGCTCCACAAAGTCTGCTCTTCACTTTTTCCCTTAGAACTGTTCAAACTCTCAAAGTAATCACAGTTCTCTTTCTAAAGCCCCGCACTTGCTCAGCTCTTATAAGGAAACACTAACTAACTAAAGCACTACACCCTCCTTGACTTCTCATAAGTATTAGACTCCCGATTGGTCCTTCCTGATCAAGTGAAAAATCAGTTCCCTTCCCTAATCTGATCAGTAAAAAAAAACAGTTCCCTATACTAATCTGGTATGTCCAAGGGTCAGTTTCAAGGTTACTCTCCAGTCCAGCTGGTGAATCTGGGAATTTTGAGGCAATGTTACAATTGCCTTATGTACACAGACAACCCTCTCCTCCTTCCAACAAACTCTAATACATGTGAGAGATGCAGTTACACAACCAAACTGGAGGGCAGAGCTCTCTCAACCCAAGACTGGCACAGTCAGTCAGTCAGGAGGAAAAGGTAACCACCCACACCACAAATCCAGTCTCACACGGACCTATTGCATCTGCATACCCAACACATAAACACACAAAAACATACTCGGAGGCTCTAAATAAAAATCTGCCTAATCAGCAAAGACCTCCTAAGCAGATATCCAAGCAACAGCCACCCCTCAACAATACCCACAAATCACATATCTCACAAAATCAATGTGCCTCACAGTCACAGCCCATAAGGCCAAACAACACACCAAATACACTTGTTATAGGGGAATCTATTGTCCGGCACACTGACGTCCCACTCACCAGACTGTACAAGGAGAAGGTCACTGTAAGCTGCCTGTTGGGTGCCAGGATCTACCACATAACGCAAGCACTCAGGTCACTCCAAAGCAAGTACAAGTATGACTCCGTCATTGTCCATGCTGGTGTGAATGACCTGAGAAGTACCTCCCTGGACTACATGAAAAGAGACATAGAAGAGCTCTCTGACCATGTAGCCCAGGCTGGTATGTCCCTGACCTTGAGTAGCATCTTGCCCTCACCAAGAATGATGCCACAATATAAAGACAAAATGATCAGTTTCAACAATTGTCTAAAGTATTGGTGTCATTCAAAGGGGATCCAGTGTCTGTCAGCCTGGGATGACATGCTCAACAAGCCACGTTGCTTCGCTAGGGATGGCTTGCACCTGTCACACTTAGGCTTTCGTATACTGGCCAAGGCTCTTGCCACCCCCATAGTGCCTTTTTTAGGCAAGGCTCAAAGGACAAACCCACCTCAATAGACAACCCAAAGATAAAAAAACTAAAGGTAATGCTACTCAATGCCAGAAGTCTAAACCTCAAGATGCACGCACTCGAGACTCTCCTCAGTATGGAGAAAATCGATGTCTGTGCAGTAATAGAAACCTGGTTCAAGGCTCCTGAGAGCACCCCAGCACTACCAGGTTATAACTCATACCATGCGTTTCGGTCCCAAAACTCGGACCGAAGCACAAAAGGGGGGGGAGTATCTATATTCATCAAAGATACCTACACCTCCAGGTTAGTGGCACTGCACGAAGCATCGGAAACCATCCATGTGCAACTAACAGCGGGTAAAACTGCCTTTCAGTTTGTAGCCTGCTACAGAACACCCTCCCTATTACAGGAACCCCACTTGGCATTCCTGAGAACACTGGAAAATATGAAGGTCTCTCCAAACACTATGTTATTGGGTGACTTCAACTACCCAAACATTGACTGGGAAAACTACTCAAGCCCAAACACCCTTGCCCAATGGTTCCTTAAATTTATAAACTCTAACGCAATGGAACAACTGGTCACCACTCCCACAAGAGGGAACAACATATTGGACCTGGTCATCACCAACATGGGGACTCTATGTTCCACACCAGAGGTAAACCCCTCATTGGTAAGATCAGACCATAAACAATTTTCCCTGGACATCCATATCCCACCCCCACCCCCAGCCAAGGAAATCACTGTAAAGAATTTCTCCAAAGCCAACTTTGCACTTCTCAAGACTGAGGTGGAATCCTTCAAAGCCCCTGGGCCAGAGGATAATACAGCCCAATCCGCAGAATCCTTTACAAATGTATTCTATGAGCACCTGCAGGAATGCATGGATCGTGCTATCCCAAATAAAACCAAGACTCACTCCTCCAAAAACAGGAGACTGGTCTGGTAGACCATGGCCATAAATAAGCTATACAACAGAAGGAGGAAGCTACTACATGACAGATCAAAAGCCCATAAAGGGAAGGCATCTCTGATCAGTATTAGCAAGAAACTTCGATCCCTCATAAAATCATCAAAGGCCAGTTTCAAAAGAAAAATTGCCCTAGACACTAAAGATAACCACAAGGCCTACTTTAGTTATGTCAGAAACATGGGTGGAAACTCCCAGATATGCTCTGAATTGTTGCATAATGGTACAAAATATACCGAACCTACAGACATAGCCAACATCCTGGCAGACAGATTCAGCGCAAACTTCTTCCCCCCCAAAGGAGCAAATGCCTATCCTAACTGAATGTAACCTCCCTGACATCACAGATGCACAGGTGAAAGCTGCACTCTCCAAAGCAAAAAACACAGCATCTATGGGACTGGACGGTGTCCCAGGCTGTGTCTTACATGAGCTCCAAGAAGAACTGAACCCTCACATTAAGTCATTGTTCAAACTTAGCCTTACTACAGGATATGTACCGAAAGAATGGCGTACAGTTACAGTGGTCCCACTCCACAAAGGTGGTGCCACAATGGACCCCGGAAACTATCGCCCCATAAGCCTGACTAGTCTGGTCTGTAAAGCTACGGAGCGTATTATCATGGAACTCATAAACAAAGACATTGGGAGCCTCCAGACACTGGACCCTACCCAATTTGGCTTTGTTAAGGGCAGATCTTGCCTCTTAAACCTAGTTGATTGCTTTGAAACAGTTACCAAAGCCATAGATGAGGGCAAGGTAGTCCACACAGCCTACCTGGACCTCGCAAAAGCCTTCGACACAATACCCCACTCGGGCATCATAAATAAGCTTACCAGCTTAAATATCAACCCCTATATCACAATATGGGTTGCAAATTGGCTCAGAGATAGAACCCACATGGTCAGAATCGCAGGTGCCATGTCCGAATCCAAACCAGTTACAAGTGGCATCCCACAGGGCTCAGTTCTGGGACCTCTCTTGTTCGGTATATACTTCTCTGAGGTTCAGGCTAACACAGGGGGATTATGGCTGGCAAAGTTCGCAGATGACCGCAAACTGGGGGCCATAATCGAATCTCCAGCTGACACAAGCATCCTCCAAAAGGGTCTCACAGAGATGGATGCTTGGTGCCAGAACCACGGCCTCAAGCTAAATGCTAAAAAGTGCATAGTCATCCCCTTTGGGAAAAACAAGGTGCCCACAAATTACCACATAGGTGGTAATCCATTAAGTACGGAAGAAGTAATTAGAGATTTGAGGACCAACGTAGATAGTAATCTCTCCTTTGATAATCACGTTGCCAAAGTGGTTAGAAATACCTTCTATATAGCCCACCTTATCACGAAAGAGTTTGCATCTAGATCAAGAGAGGTCATTGAGCCACTCTACTCGTCACTCATCAGCCCCATAATTGAATACAATGCCCCTTTTGGGATGTACCTTACCCGACACCTGCAGCAACTGGAGAGACCCCAAAAGTACCTCACCAAGAGGATCATGGGCTACAAACAGATGTCCTATGCAGCTCGACTAAAGAAACTCCAGCTCTACTCAGTTGCTTACCGCCTTCTCAGAGGCGATCTATGCCTGACGTACAAAGCCATGTCAAACCTAGGATTAATGGACATGCTCCACCTCAAAAAATCTAAGTCCCTTAGAGCTACACGCTCCAGGGACCTAAACCTCAGCATAAAAATAAATAGGATATGCTGGAGGGACAGATTCATTTCTCAGAGGCTCCCCTCACTCTGGAATAGAATCCCAATTCATGTTAGACATAGCCCATCGCTGACCCACTTCAAGCAAACTTTGGACGTGTGGATGGGAAATCGCAAATTCACCCCTGGGATCTCTCCTGTGTCCCTGCTAGACAGAGGCACAGTAAACTAATCTTAAAAGGGTACCTTCTGTGACCTACTTTACAGAGGCACAGTAGGCTAATCTAATAAGGAGGCGGAAGCCAAATACACTCTGGCTAGGCTTATAAATGCCCTAGGGCAGATAGCCTAGTATCTACCAATGAACCTATGAACCTATAAACCTAACTAAACAAAGTGATTAAAGTTTTTGAAAGTTTAAACATTTGGTCTTCATGAACAGCCAGGGGCATATGCTGATTATATGCCACTCTTTTCTACACAACATTCCTTAAAGAAAACTAAAGTGTTTTTACAACAGAAGCACCAAAACATTGCGTCCTAACATAACATAACAATGTCCTGGCAGCTATACATCATTCATTTCCTTATGCAACTATAAATCTACAACTGTTCAGAATTTTTAGTTGAATGAGTACAACAATATTAACCTGCAGTAATGACGAGCAGACTTTAATATGAGAAGCAATGCAAAAGCATACATGACGTTTCACTAATGTACTGTGCTAACAAACTGTCATCTGAGCTATCACAAGATTTCATAGATATCCATTAAGTAATTGTTAGCAGGTTTGTTGACCAATATTATTTACTCACAAATGGAGAGCCTAGTGTAACACTTGTGCTACAAGAGGGATCAAATTAGGGCAAATGAGTAGTTGAATGAAGATGATGATAATAAAGTAAGTCACCCCTATTCCCCTAGAACTGGAATCTCTGTAATGCAGATGTAGATAAGTGAATAATAGACGCAAAATAAGACATTGTTGTGCATTTACACAGCTGGAGAAATCAAAGACAGCAGTACTAACTTTGCTGTATATACATTGAAGGCAGACTTAGTATGTCTGGGTACACATAGACATGACAGGGATTGAGACTGAGCCCAATAACAACAATAGCAGGCTAGAAATAAAGCCCAGTTTGACTTAAAATAGAATGCAGCAGTACAAAGTGACTATTCCATACTAACACTGGCGATTGTGTGATGTCAGGATGACATTCCTAGTGAATACCGTATTTCTCCATAAATAAGACCTAACCAGAGAATAAGGCATGGTTTTCCAGGGTGGTCATGATATAAGCCCTACCCCAAAAATAATCCCCAGCTAAGATCATCAACAACACATGACGGACGTGTTGAATTATAAAATAATAATATTATTGGCACCTGTTGACTGAGGTTATCATACTCTGCTCGCCATTTTGGGACCATTTGGACACCCAACTTCTTCTCTTTGCAGAAAGTCATAACATTCTTTCCCCAGGAGTCCTCCATGATTCTTACTGTAACCCTAATCCTCACTCACACTTGATGTTTGAAATCCTTGGCCCATAAACACTGGCAAGTGTACTTTGACTGGTCAAAGTACAGAGAACGCACTTAAAATATGGACATTTGATAATGAATGGGTGTGGTTGTGTCTTCTTAACTGTTACCATTTTTGTTGCCACTCCTGTCTCATAAGTCTTCAATTAACCAACCCAGACAAGATGAGTGCAAAAAGAAAGAGCTATTCTGTCGAGTACAAGAAAAGAATTGTGGAGGACTCCTGGGGGAAAAAATCTGATGGCTTTCTGCAAAGAGCAGAAGTTGGATCTCCGAATGGTCCAAAAATGGTGAGCAGAATACGATAACCTCAGTCAAGAGGTGGACAAGGGACATGCTAAGAAGTGCAAGTGTGGATCAGGTCGGCAACCATTATTTCCTGAGCTGAAGACATCATCTGTGAATGGACTGCTAACAGGAGAGCAAAGGCTTTGGTTGTGCACAGGGCTGATATTCAAGCATTTGCTTTTGCAATGGCACCACAGTTAGAAATATCCCCAGAAGAATTCAAAGCATCACAACATTGGCTGGATGGGTTCCTTCAGCAATATGAACTGTCTCTAAGAAGAGTGACAGCACTCTTCAAGCTGGAAGATACTGAAGTTATTAAATGTGCACTTGCATTCAAGTCCTTTGCTGATGGCATCGACTTTTCTAAATACCAAATCTCCAACATGATTGCTATGGATGAAACTGCAGTGTTTATGGGCCAAGGATCTCAAACAACAATTGATCAGAGGGGTGCCTCGTCAATCTACATTCCCTCCACTGGTTACAAAAGTGCACATGTTACCTGTATTTTGGCAATTCATCTAGATGAAATGAAAACCCCACCTCTAATCATTAGTAAGGGCAAGAAAGATAAAATTGAACGTGTTTCAGGCATTTACATTCTTGAAACCAAAAAAGCCTGGTGCACACAAGCAGTTATAAGGAAGTGGGTTGATGTAATGCTGCCACTTGTTTTGCGAGGTGGTAAAAGAGGTCTGCTAGTCTGGGATTCAGCCATCACTGCGCTAAAGACATGAAGAACTTCCTTGAATAGAGAAGAATAGATCAAATAATGATTCCCGCAGGAATGACTGCCTATCTCCAGACTCTTAATATTGCAATAAACAAGCCATTCAAGGACCATTTGTGCATGGAACTCAATGACTACATTGAAAATAGAATGGAGAGAAATCAGTGTGGAAACTTTGTGAAGCCTAGCCTGCAAGAGGTTGTGACTTGGGTGAAGAATTTATAGGATAAAATCACTGACAGCTGTGTTGCCAATGCACTATGAGCAGGCTACATGGACAAGCAGTGCTCAGTTAAGGAGAGCTCTATTGCTGGGCATGACAGATTGGGGCCAATAGTTTTACAGGAAATGGAGTCGCAAGAAATTTAGTCCAGAATTCGGGGGTTGGAGACTTATGACAATGTTCCAGAAGAAGATGACATGATTGTATTTGAATAACTTTTCCGTTATCGGAGCAACAGAATGGATTGCTTCTGCTTTCAGCTGCCAGCAAGCTCTTGTCAGTTTTTTTACTTTATTGTATTAAGATAACATTTCATTATCAAGGGGTAATTACAAAGTAAGGCCACTAGTTCCCAGACTTCATTTTTATGACTTTCCATCATTCTTCTCTTACGGTTTGGGTAAGGAATAAAGAAAGCATCACCACTCAAAAAGTGGCAGTTATTCACCTGTTTTATTCCCCTCCTCCAATACACATGTATTGAGATTTTTCTGCACCTTCTGTTAAGCATGAAATATTGCACTGTGAAAGCCAAGGTGTAGATATTCTGAAGTTGAAATGTTTGTTGCACTGTTACTGTAGAATTCCCATACAACTGTTAATGCGTTACCTAGAACTGTTGCCCAATAATGGAAAAGTACCAAATAAATGTCAATTTGTGTACATGAATAAATGCTGATTTGTGTACATGAATAAATGCCGATCTGTGTACATGAATAAATGTTGATTTGTGTACATGAATAAATGTCAATTTTTGTACATGAATAAATGTAGATTGTTGTACGGGGGGGGTAAGTAAGGCATCCCCTGATAATAAGCCCTAATGCGTATTTCGGCGGGGGAAAAAGTATAAGACCCAGTCTTATTTTCGGGGAAATACAGTAGTAGAAAAAGTAAAGTGTCAAAAATATGTACAAAAACAGTACATAGAAATGGTTGTCTTGGCCACACAGATAGCTAGACCTTATCAGACAAAATGTGAGTGGTAGTTGGGTGTCTTCGGAAACTGCAGCAATCAGAACCTATGAAGCAGACAGACTGCTGTGAAATAAAGCTATACACTATATTTAGGCTCCCCAAGCTATTCCTTATAAACGGATACTTCGGGTGAACATCCATCATCTGCTACTGTATTGCTAAAGTAAGTTGTTAGGGGAAAGGAGTGTTAATACTGAGTTTGGCATATTTAAATTCTAAAGACAGAAGCGCAAACATGAATAAGGAATATCACTGACAGGTTCTGAGCCCATCATTTAGGATACAGTTATGTGGGAAATAAACCCATTTCCACCCAGCCAGCTCATCACATGTTCAGTTCCAGTATTGTCTACTTCTAGTGTAACATTTAGAGCAATTCCTGATTAGAAAAGATGAATCATATTGAAAACATCTAATAAAAGATAGCTTTCTCCTGATATCGGGATGGTAATGTGATACAGCTGTAGAATCATTCTTCAGACATAAGACAGGTACTATGCATAGTACACATTATGCTCAAACAAATAAATCTTTACGTTTGGGATAAATGTAAGCCATGTAGGGTTTTGTAACCCTCTTCCATGTGCCATTTTGAATTTGATACCAAGTTGAAACAACACCTGAATTTTAAGCACCATATTAGCTCTTGCCACACAAAAGGCATTTGTTTCTTATAAAAAAAAAGGACCCGGAAAGTATCTGCTACACCTAATAATTTTACTAGGCTTGAAAGATAAACTTTTAATGGACAGGCAAAGGGATTTATGCATTCCATGTACAACTTAAATAAAAGATCCTTGGAGAGATCAGCTCCATGATTATTTTTTTATTTGCCTTAAATAGTTTAACACTTGGATAGTCCTCCTTCAAGCTTCTAGTGATGATATGGCCAGTATCCATAGCTGAGTTGAGTAGTACATATTGTAGGTTTGCATACCAAGTGAGAACACATTAGGTAGTGATTCAGAGAACCAAGTGAGCAAATGGCACAGAAGCAGGGGTTTGTAAATGAGCATACAAACAAAGAAGTGCAGTCTAGTTAGTGCATAATGAGGTGCAAATGAGGGTCCCTGAAAGCAGGTCCTGATTCATAGTCAGTGGTAGTCATGCAAGCAGTTGTTTCTGAGTATAAAGGCAAAAAGCATGCTGAAACTTGATGAGTTGCATCTGGTGAAAATACTGGGGGCAGCAACAACTGTCACACAGGAGCATTTGCTTAAAGCACGCTCTGTTAGTGGGTACTCAGGGGCACGACACAGTGGCAGGTAGTGAGTACAAAAAATTGCGCAGACACAGGCTATCATCTCACTAGTTGATAGACCAGCAGCTCCAGGACTATTTTTACATAGACCAAGATATTATGTGGATGCTGGCTGACCATGATGGCTCACAAACCAGATCTGGAGGAATGCATGGACTTCCTGTACCTAAGGATGCCAAGGTATGTGTATCATCTAACATTGTAGATACAGGGACCTTTCACATACAATCAGGAGACAAATTGTGCATATTACAGGCCTCAGCAGGAAGACCATTCAAGACTCTCTACAAAAAAATTCCACATGTCGATGAAGACATCTATTTCCCAAAAATGTAGGGAAGACAACCACCAGCATGTGTGGCTTCTGTGATACTGTCCTCCTGAAGTGCTGAGAACCATAGATTGCAAACATGTCAACAAAAACTGCACCTATTGTCCATAAATAGTTGTACAGAAACACAAAGGGCTACCTTACATTAACTGTCAGGTAGTACAGAATGTACAGAGCTGATCACAAAAGTTCTCCCACAGTAATGCCCATAATTCTCACAGGTGGTATGTAAGCCAAAACCATTTTCTGCACATGGACATTCTACAGGTCAACTAGTAGGTAAGTGTAAGCACACAGGTGTACCCACATATCTACAGCTACAGACAGTATACATACATGTTTCCCTCCCTCCCTGTATGTTTAGCTCATCACTATCTCCGGTGCAGGATATCCACTGGAGCCCTGGTTTCTGATGTCCATATGGAACTCATAAAGCATAAATGAACTGCATTATAACACCAGTGATGCAAAACTAAGAACATTGTAAAGGCAGTGTTTGGTCTACTGAAAGTCCAGTTCCACTGTGTGGACATCTATGATGGACGCTGCACTTTGCCCCAGCTACAACCAACAAAACCTTTGTAGCATGCTGCATGCTTCACAATATGATTATAATGGAGCAAGCAGCCCAGCCATCAGACAAGGGAATGTCCTCTTCTACAACAGTTGACCCTCCTACAGCCTTCAGCACAAACTCCTCTAGCAACAATGACAGCAGTGCAGCAGACAACAACCAATGTCTACCCCCCCCGTCCCACACACACACACACACACACACACACACACACACACACACACACACACACACACACACACATCCAGCATTGTGTAGAGCATATAGCAGTAAAGGAATAGCAGCAACATCTAGTCCATTTCTTTGGTCTCTGAGATTCTGAGATGTACACTGTGACAATGCTGTATCACACAGCACATAATAATGCATGTGGTGATATGTAAACCCTTTGCATGGCAGTGCATGATCAAGTCAGACTGTATATCAGACATCCCCACTTGCATTACTCAAGAGGGAAGAGGATGAGGGTCAGAGATGTCATCATTTGTATAGGTGCCTAGGGACACAAGAGCACATTGCAGTCAATACAGTCTAAAGGTTGGAGGTTACAGATCAATGGAGCTCAGGGCATGGGCTATAGGGACATATGAGTCAGTGTATATAAGTTCCTGTGCGGATTGAATAGGGAGGAGCTACATGCCCACAGGCAACAGGGGAAAAAAAAACTATACAAGCATGAGAAACCAGAGGAAGTGATTATATTGTTATTTATTAATACATTTAGATCACCAATTATTTGTTGTACATAATAATGGTGAACTGAAATCTTCCAGGGTCATTCATTCTTGGAAATGAAGAATCCATGTTTTTATTTTTTTTGTAATTTCAATCCATCTTGATACAACATGATGTCAATGATATTATATTATTTGTTTCTTTGCAAACCTGGTGACCAGGTATTGGACAGAATAGAAAAAGTTGTAAATAATATTTACAGGGCTTTGTTATTAAATTATAGATATTAAATGTAATATTCTTTTAAAATCATTTGTGTTTAGTGTTGTGAAATGTTAATGTGGAATTTGTAGAACTTTAGGTGACTACACAAATGTAGTAAGTTTCCATTTTTCTAACTCATGTAGCGCTATATACCATGCTTTACAAAACTTATTTTGGCTGCAATTACAGTTATTTTATGTGATTTGAATAACAAGATATTTCAAGCTCAAACACATATCAGACTTCTTGGGTATAACAAGGAGGAAAGAACATAGTAACAGTCTTCAAAAAAGGGAAATTTAGATTAATTTAGAGTAAGTGGATAATTGAAAAAAGATGAGAAGGTACAGATAACATCTATCAAGTTTAGCTGACTGAAATTAAAAGTTAATATAATCAACAAATGTCGTAAAGTAGACAAAAATATCACTGGTGATAGGAAATGTACCTCAGACTGATCTCTAATGAAAATTAAAAGGTACTCTACATACATACATACACACATTAATGTATCTTTGTGTCTGTCTCTATGTAACTATATATAAATATACATATTTTAAAATGGTAGGGTGACATAAGACACTGTTGTCTTGTTCCATTCTTAACACTGATTGGATGGCAGTAGATTCCATTGACAAAGACGTAGAAGGGTTAGATTAAGCACACAATAATGCCTGACAGGGTGTGTGTTAATGTATAGTTAATGCCTGCCTAATATTTCAAACTTACTGCTGCTGCACACACACACACACACACACACACACACACACACACACACACACACACACACACACACACACACACACTCAAACATTTCTGCTTCAGAAAAATGCATATTAATGAAAACCCTGTTATTCTAGCAACTTTCTAAGATTATAAAAGCAATATTTAAAATCCGTCCCTATTTTTAGCCCTTTGTTTCCTCATTATTTGTGGCCCAGATTTCTTGTGCAGAGAGGTATGGTTGAGAGGTATGGAAAGCCCTTATGTGATACTGCCAGGAATTGCTCGATCACTCTCACTCTTCACTTTCTCTCTCTCTCTCACACACATATACACACACACACTCTCTCACACACGCACGCTCGCGCGAGCACACACACTTTTTTGTTTCATTTATTTTCGATCATCTCTCTCGCTTGCTTTCATACAAGCATACACTCTCTCACACACATGCACACACATGCGCATGCACACGCACGCGCGCATGCACACACACACGCACACACACACGCACAGAAGCACTGCTTAGCAAGTGTAAACTAATAGATCAACCAATTTCTCTCTCACATTTATGCATGCATACACTCTCACACACAGACATAAACACATACACACACATTTTTTTTATTTTACTTTACTTTCTTTTGCATTTTACACTCACTAAACAGCAGAAACACTGCTTAGCGAGGTAAAATAATGGCAGCCGTTAGCTTTTTTCTGCCCGAGCTCCATGGCAGCTTGATATGCTGCTATGAAGCAGTGGACTTGTTTTTTAGCAGGCATTACTTGTACATTAATACCCTGCTTGTTCTCCAAGCAGGGTACTGATATACAGTAAGCCCATTCTCTAAACTACCTTAACAGCATTGATAAAAACAATTCCATAGCACAGATCAAAAAGAAAAGTGGTTTCTTTATTTACATCTGTACATATACACATTTACGTATTTCATTTTCAAAAACAGAATTCATGAAAACATGTTTTTAAAGATGTTTTCATATCAAACATAAACGTATACTTCAATTCTCTCCCTATTTTTTGTCATAACCACATTCTCATTTCTTAAAATATCTGATAAAGACCATTTTATATTAAACAAAACCTCATTTGTTCTAACTTTCCAATTTCCCTAGATTATCCAAAAAATCTCCTTGTCTATTTTTCAGTCTTTTCCATATGTTCATCCATAATATCCATATCATATTCATATCACTGTCTTAAAATCTATTAATACCTTCCAGTTTAGTTTATTTCCATATTATTTTCCAAATCCTTGTTATTCTCTCACATTAAAAAATATGCTCTCTCATTTTTATTTGCAGTACAGACATTCCCAGAGATTAGTTGACTCCCTACCTCACTGCATTAAGAACAGCAGTAAAACTCATAAACAAAGACATTGGTAACCTCCAAACTCTGGACCCCACCCAGTTCGGGTTTGTGAAGGGCAGATCATGCCTCCTGAAACTGATCGACTTCTTTGAAATAGTCACCAAAGCCATAGACGAGGGTAAGGCAGTTCACACAGCCTATCTTGACCTCGCCAAGGCTTTCAACACCATCCCCCCATTCTGGAATCAGATAAAATCACTAAACTGGGTATAAATCCATATGCCACAAGATGGGTTGCCAACTGGCTCCATGCAGAACCCACACTGTAAAAGTTGCAGACTCCAAATCTGACTTCAAACCTGTGACAAGTGGAGTACCACAGGGTCAGTCTTGGGTTCTCTCCTGTTCAGTATCTACTTCTCTGAAGTACAGGCTAACACAGAGGGTCTCTGGCTGATGAAGTTTGCAGATGACTGCAAATTAGGTGCCATAGTCGAGTCCACGAATGACGTGGACATCCTACAGAAGGGCCTCACTGAGACTGATGCATGGTGTAGAAGCCACAGACTCAAGCTCAATGCCAAAAAGTGCATTGTCATCCCTTTTGGTAAAAATGCATTACCCATGAGCTACCACATAGGCAGCAGTCCACTTAACACTGAAGGTGAGATAAGAGACCTTGGGACTCAAGTGGAGAGTAGTCTCTCCTTTGACAATCATATTGCCACAGAAGTCAGGAAATCATTCTACATGACACACCTCATCACGAAAGGGTTCTCATCCAGGAAAAAAGAGGTGATTGTTCCCCTCTACTCAGCTCTAATTAGACCCATTATTGAGTACAATGCCCCTTTTAGAATGTACCTCACAAGACATCTGCAACAGCTAGAAAGGCCACAAAAAATACCTCACAAAGAGGATCACGGGACTCAAACAGATGCCCTACACTGACCGTCTTGAAAAACTTCAGCTGTACTCCGTAGCATATCACCTATTTCGAGGTGATCTCTGCCTAACATACAAAGCTATGTCAAACCCAGAGCTGTTGGACATGCTACACCTAAAGAAAACCCAATCCCTCTGAGCTACAGGCTCTATCAACCTAAACCTTGTCACCACAATAAACAGAACATGCTGGAGGGATAGATTCCTGTCCCAGAGACTTCCCATACTCTGGAACAAGCTACCTATCTATGTCAAGCAGAGTTCCTCATTAGCACTATTCAAGAAAAATCTTGATGAGTGGATGGGAAATAGGAAATTCACCCCAGGGATCACTTCTGTGTCTTTCTTGACAGTAGCACACAGGAAAATAACCTTCTTGGGTGGCGAAAGCCGGGGAACCTTGTTGGCAAGGCTTACATAGGCCCTTAGGCCGATAGCCTAGTACCTACCTATGAACCTATGAACCTATAATGTGTTGCTGTATTCTGAGATTCGTAGACATTAGCCGTGATGAGGTAAGACCTCATTATCAGTTAATTTACATTTCTATGAATCACAGTTAACTACCTCATAGTGCAGATAAGCAGTCATGCAGTAGTTAACTGTGGCAGCCACATCATGTAGGCAAAGGCATCCCTCCTCCCAGTCACTTTATCACACACAAGTACACATTCAAATATAAATACCCCCCCCACACACACACACACACACACACACACACACACACACACACACACTTGGCGTACACACACACACACACACACACACACACACACACACACACACACACACACACACACACACACACACATACACACACACACACACACACACACACACACACACACACACACACACACACACACACACGCACGCACAAACACACACAGACCACAGTCCCCATACCTGTCCCTAAGTTGTTTGCATGTCTCCAGTATCACCTTTCCTGGCGCTTGGATATCACAGAAGTTTGCAGTCCCACATTAGATGTCATGTCGCTAATATCCAGTGGTTCCCCCACCCTCCAACCCCCGTACTGTGGCAAGTGCCATTAGGGCACATGAGTAGCATTCCTGGTGTCAAATGTCATCGCCGCCTGATCCCTGTACTGGTTTAAGTACTATTCAGATGCAGGAGCAGTATCCATGGAATATAGTGTACCCCCTCCCCTGACCTCCATACACTGGAATCTAGTGTACCCACTCCTCTGATCTCCATACTGGTTCAAGAACCATTAAGGCAACAAGACTAGTATCTCTGGTGTTTAGTGTTTCCCCAGTATTCTTTGTACTTAATATAAAGAAATCTTCCAATTACACTTTATTTTTAATTCATTCTACCTTTCAAAAGCCAGTACAGATGCATAGATGGAGCATATACTATTGGATAAATTAAACCCAGACCACCCTACTTACTATTCATAAATAAAAGACTCATGTTAACTGGATTTAAACTAGAACCTCAAATAAAGTTAAAGCTTAACTGTAAATTTTCCTTCTCCTTGTAATTTGGTATCATATACACATTTTCTTAAATATACCCTTTTCTTAAATGGGAATCTGAACATTTTCTATAACAGATCTGTTTCTGTCATTTCTTCGATTACGTCTTTTCCCTGTTTTTCTACAGCTTATTTTGTACCGAATTTATTTTTATAGGTTCATAGGTAGGTACTAGGCTACTGGCCCTAGGGCCTATATAAGCCTAGCCAAAAAGGTACACTGGCTTTTGCCACCCAAGAAAATTATTTTCCTGTGCCCCTGTCAAGCAGAGCCACAGAGGTGATCTACAGGGTGAATTTCCTATTTTCCATCCAATCATTAAGATTTTTCTTGAAGAGTGTTAATGAGGAACTTTGCTTGATATAGACGGGTAGTTTGTTTCAGAGTATGGGAAGTCTCTGGGACAGGAATCTATCCCTCCAGCATGTTCTGTTTATTGTGATGACAATGTTTAGGTCCCTAAAGCGTGTATCTTGGAGGGATTGTAATTTCTTTAAGTGGAGCATGTCCAACAGCTCTGGGTTAGACATAGCTTTGTATGTTAGGCAGAGATTGCGCTGAGTAGGCAATATGCGATGGAGTAAAGTTGGAGTTTTTTGAGGCGGTCTGCGTAGGGCATCTGTTTGAGGTTGGTAATCCTCTTTGTGAGGTATTTCTGAGGCCTTGCCAGTTGTTGTAGATGTTTTGTGAGGTACATACCAAAAGGGGCGTTGTACTCAATAATGGGTCTATTGAGTGACGAGTAGAGGGGAACAATGATCTGTTTTTCCCTGGATGAGAATCCTTTTGTGATGAGGTGTGCCACGTAGAAGGATTTCCTGACTACTGTGGCAATGTGATTATCAAATGAGAGACTACTGTCCACCTGTGTCCCAAGGTGTCTTATTACACTTTCGGTGTTAAGTAGAATACCACCTATGTGGTAGCTCATGGGTACAGAGTTTTTACCAAAGGGGATGACAATGCACTTTTTGACATTGAGCTTGAGGCCATGGCTTTGACACCAGGCATCTGTCTCAGTGAGGCCCTTTTGTATTATATCCACAACGTTAGGAGTTTTGATTATGGCTCATAGTTTGCAGTCATCTGTGAACTTCGTTAGCCAAAGACCTTCTGTGTTAGCCTGTACTTCAGAAAAGTAGATACCAAACAGGAGAGGACCCAGGACTGAACCTTGTGATATTCCATTTGTTACTGGTCTGAAGTCGGATTTGGAGTCTGCTACTTTCACAGTATGAGTTCTGTCAGTGATCCATTTGGCAACCCATCTTGTGACATAAACCCATTCACTCTGCATTATGTCTCCTAATCCTTTGTTCTTTCTTTATACAGCTCTATCCCCACCCTCTGTAATAATATATTCACACTAATTAATACCTCTTTCATTCATAATGCAGTCTTATCTACAATTACAATATACAGTCAGGATAGGATAAAAATAGGAATACAGACATTTTCTTGTATGAAATGCACATCCTCTTTTCATCTGCTGTCCTGTACATCAGGGGATTTTTTTTACTTATATGCCCTAACTAGACAGAGTTACTGACATCATGTACGTCACCACATGTAACATCAGTTAGCTCCACCCCCCCAATACTGAAATGTTAATGACACTATGTTTCATCATTATCCCTGCTACATGAAATGCTTGCAGTCAAGGCTCTAAATCCTCATACCTTGTATGAGATAGCTGGCAAAAAAGCTGCTCTTTACCACCACCCGTATCGTGACTCCTCCAGCAAACAAGCCTCTAATCAAATTTGGGTCATGTAGGTCATATTCAGAACCCCATCTCTGTGTCACAGAGGCAGTAAAGAAGCCTCTGCTTTTTAAGGAAACAAGCATGGCAGACCTCTTATATGACCATTGAATGCTGGGCAGATAGCATCAAGTTTGGTTGTGATGAATTAAAAGAAGATTGCAAAATTTTCTTCAAGAGTATTTTGATGCAGGTTTCCACTAGTAGATTAAGATTTAAAATCCTGGTCTACAACATTTGGACACGCAATGAAAATGTTCTTGATTCTAGCATCAAGGTATTTTCTGAGTAGTCAGATAAGCACCTTTGTTCAATAATACAAACTACAACAGCTAAAATTAATGTATGAAAAACAAATAAATATGAATTAGTTACCAAGATTTTGGTTTAGCTGAAAAAAAAGGAAACTGTTAGTGGACTCTATTAAGTCTTGTAAGACAAACACTTGAATTTAAATTAGAGAATTATGCCAACAATTTCCTGTCAAGACTTCTATTTAACACTGCATTCCAATCTCTAGCACAAATAAAAAAAAATCAATTCTTACACTTAGGAGTATACAAATGAGTAGAACAATTCAAGCTGCTCATGACATATAGAATATAGATAGAACAGTAACAATTGTTTCTCAAAATCTGAATTCTTAAAGGTAATATAGGTTCATAGGTATATACTAGGCTAACTGCCCTTGTGGACCATTTTAAGCCTACCTAATTCCCTTTTGGTGCTTGAATTAACCTATCCCATTTGGAGTTAGACTGGCCTTACCCATCCCATGATCGATAATTATATATTACCACTAGTGAGAATAACTGGGGTCAGTATCATACATAATTTGGGGGACCAATGCGTGCGATAAAGCATTTAGGAGTTACCTCTGTCCATTAGTAGTACAAGGGACAGTCCTAGAGTAAATTTTCTAATACCCATACATAGATCCAAGTTGCATTTGATCATGGCAGGGATGAGCATTGTTTAATGTGGATAGAGAGTATGTTCCATAGCAGTGGTATCCTCTGCAAGATAACTCCCATGCCCTCCTGAGAAACACCAAAATCAGAACTAAGAGCTCCCCCTGGCTATAAGAAACACCATGGACCTTATGAAAACCAGGGATAAAACATGGGAATGCTGGCGCAAAACTAAAGTAACAATATAAATCTAATGTTTATGAATGTCATGCCATTGGTTTGTGGTTATAAGGGTCTCCTGTAGCAGAGTAAAAGCACTTTATATTAACAGAACAGGTAAAATAATAACTACTTCTTATGTGGAATTTGGATACCATTTAAATTCCAAGTGACAAAATTCAGCGCAATGGAGGGACCTGTTGGTTGCAAAGGTGCACTGAAATATGCATATAACAATGTAGTTAAGGTTGATTTCCAATGCAGAAAATATTAGTAGCAGTTTAAGATATGAAATCTAGTGTAATAAAAAGTGCAATATAATGCAGGAATATCCTCAGATGTACCCCAGTCATAGCCCTCCACTCCAACATTTGAAAAGGGAATAAAAACAAGACTTGTAATGATAGAACTAAAAATGGTAAAAATGAGGCATAAGTATGAACAAAGCTATCTATAAATGGCTATTTATAGCTTTAAAAAAAAAACACAATAAACTGAAAAGAAAATGCTGTACCTCTCAACCAGGACTTCGCTCCTTCTCCCACTGGCATGAGTATCACCCTGTTCAGCAATTAACGAAAAACATGAAAATCTTTAGAAGTAGGTTCTACACCTATCTATAACAAACATTTCAGTCTGTTCTCAAATAAGACATCAATATTGACAAGAAAATGAAAAAAGATAATGCATTATAAGCAGTATATTCAATTTATGTAAACATAATTATCTAAAACCTGACCCTGTGTATTACACATACAGTATGCACCTCAATATTGCAACTTCATTATAATGAAATAATAAACTGAGCATGTGCATATAAACATCAGACCAGAAAGTAGGTTTGTCAGAATAAACTGGGTGCAAAATATTTGATATGGCAGAGTCAATGTGTCTCTGCAGCCAAACAGGCAGAATAACAAATCCAAAATGTATACAGCAGAATGCAATCCACACAAAATATTTTTCTTAAAATAATAAATGAAACACATAAGCTTCCATGATTACCCAGAATTATTTTTCAAATACTAAAACCTCATGCAAGGAACTATCATTTTCATTAAATCTAGGCTGAGCTAAAGAAAATACAGTGTCCCTAAGACTTCAAACAAATTTGCATTGTTGTAGCTTTCAGGAAGGCTACATAGAATAATGCTGTTTCTTTTCTGTGAGGCTTCACCTTCTAATCAACTTGTTTTCATGTATGATAGAGATATCTTTTTGGTGCTGTTACATTTCAGTCCATAAGTTTATGGCAACACTGATATTATTAGAAATTCTTTACTCCAGTTCATCAAAGCACTTAACGAATCCCATAAGATTCATAGTTTCATAGGTAGGTACTAGGCTATCGGCCCAAGGGCCTAAGTAAGCCTAGCCAACAAGGTTCCCTGGCTTACGTCACCTAAGAAAGTTATTTTCCTGTTCCCCTGTCGAGCAGAGCTACAGAAGTGATCCCCGGGGTGTATTTCCCAACTGATTAGTCATCCTTTCCCCCGAGAACTGAACTAGGGCCAATGTTTCCTTTAATTCAAGTGAAGTAAGGTGGCAGCTTGACTTTGGATGAAACATGGATGACTGTCATTCCTCTGTCAGCCTATTTACTTTTCTTAGATTTTTCATCCTTTTCACTAAAAAATTCTTCAAAGAGCAAAAACAAGCAGTAAAGGTGCAGCGATATATCAGGCCAACTTCAAGTAACAAGAGATAAGTCAATGGTAGATATTTTGTTTGTTTGTTGGTCTCTCTAGGGATAGGCAAGCAGGAAATCCAGGAGCCTATAGAAAAGACATATGTTGACATTTAAACCACAGACTCTGACTAATTAAGACAGTAGACAAAACTAACGCAATACAAGAAAAAAAAAACATTTATGGATATATAAAACTGTCTTTCGGCTTTTCCCGCTTAGGGGTCGCCACAGCGGAACTCCAGACCGCTAATGATTGGCAGTAGATTTTTATGTGCTGGCTTTCTGGGCCTAACGCACAACCTTCAACGAAGGAACGCCCATTCACACATGTCGACACACAGAAGACACTCTGAGAATCGAACGTGCAATGTCTAACTGTGAGGTGACAATGCTACCGCAGCACCACCACCGCAGTCATTTATGGATATATAGAATGCTCTATTTAGGATAAAGGAACAATAACCTGGAAGAGGGATGAAAGCAAGCTGCTTTGTATACCTATGACTATCTCCCCTCCACTACTTCTTTTGTTTTGTTCCTTCTTTAGATCTGCTTTGGATTTTTAAAGATATTGTGTAAGTTATGTTTCTCCATTCAGAGTGTTGTTATAGGTACTAACTATGCTTGCTCTGCTCCAGAGCTTCTGTCCATCTAGAGGACTGGACATGGAGAATTTATTTTGTAAGTACTCATTTTAATTTTATAACATGGATTTTTTAAAAACTTTTAAAACTATTTCTAGTTGTTTTTTATATCATCTAGACAATCTCTGAAGACCACAGAAAATGAGAACAGAAGTTGCCATTAAAAAGGGATAATTAGTAGGGCATATAAAATATTGCATGATAACTGTAAGAATCAATCAGAAGATGTTAAAATTTATTTATTTATTTGTCTATTTATTTGTCTTTGTTTACCGGGAAAATCTGACTGGGTAACACCCACTTTCAGTGGAGGCCCGGGCAGAAAAGCATCATTTGCTTACATTGCATTATATTAAGGACCAGTCAAAAAGGGGGTAGTTACATTTCTATTTACATTTATACACAAACAGTAGTGATATTTATACGTAGAAAGGATTGGGAAAAGAGATTAGATAAGCAATTCACAAAGGGACACTGGGAGGATATATGTATATCTCCCAAATATGCAACAAAGTCTAGAAGATCTAGGCTCTTTTCTTGGAAGTGTTTGCATAAGTATTTTTTATACCCCAAGCAGACTCCAAAGTATTTTTCCTCAGGTCAAAGAATTTTTCCTCAGGTAGGTTGCAAATGTTGGAGGTGTGATGGGAAAGAAAGTGATAACTGGGAACATATTTTTGTGATGTAATAAGTTGGTGGACTTTCAAAAATCCCTGCAGATTCCTCTGTTAGAAGTACTGGGTGAGCAAATTGGTGTAACTAAGGAAATTATTTTTTGAGCTGTGATACAGAATTGGAATTGCCTAGGCTTTGCTGAGTTTAATTCTGATTGCTGCCAAAAAAGCAATTACGAGAAAATGAAAATCAAAACCTCGACCAACTGTAGTAAAAGTAGGGAATACGGTAACAGAAATAAAAAAAGTGAAGCTGAGATCTTTAGAAAGGGGTAGGAGCAAATTACTTAGAAAAATGGGAATTGTGAGAACAATGCATGCAGAATAATGTTTTGCAGGAGGAATAAGGTGTAAGGGAAGGCAGGAATTGAATGAGCTATGTAATGTTTGACTGACAATGACTCTATAGATGATTATGAATAATGTTTAGTGTTTGCAGCTGAAAATATATGAATATGGTCTGTTTTAATTTATATAAATGTATGATTGTCTCTGTCATATGTGATAATATAATAAAATGTTTCTTGTTTAACAAAAGACCATTGAACATGTGCCTACTGTAGCATATGGGGTGTATAGCTTTAAATATGTTATTGGCATGTGGTGTGATTCTTTCCAAAAGCAGTCAGAGTAAATTAAATATTTAAAGGCTGGAAACACATTCACAGTGTTTACATTGATTACTGAGCTTCTCAACCTTAGCTCTCAACTTTCCTTGATTTTGCCTTATATTTGTGATCTTTCTCTCATAAAATGTTTGATTTTTGGTTAAACCACTATTACAGTCAGACAGTAATACCAAATATTAGAGTTTCATATTTCATATTGTTCAAAAAATGCATGTCGATGCAAAACCTGCTGTTCTATTAACTTTGTTAGTGAATTAGAGCAATATTTAAAAATGTCCCTGATTTTGGGCTTTTGTCCTGCATAAAGTTAGACTTTGTGCCTGATCCTTGAGCAAAAAAAGTTCAGTACTATGATTCTGACAAACTTTCAAATTTTATATGGTAGCAGAAGTGAAAAAGTACATATGCAGAAATGAAGAAATATATTTGTTTTGAGACCATGTGCTTAGAAACACAAAAGTATAATTTACAGATAGAAAGTGTTTCATTTGTAACCAGCAGAAAAAGAATTCCTCATTGTACAACAAGTTAGTAAAAAATAGAAGTTTAGGCACAGAAATTCAGTTTATTTTTCTATTTGGAAGAATAGCCAAAAAGCCTCAAAAGATACAGTGTCCTATTTCTGCAAGTCGGTGGGGGAGAAGAAATGAGGGGAAGCACAGCTCTTTGGTATAGAGGGATGAAGCCCTGAATACAACCCGGACAGCTTCAGTTTCACTAGCACTTTGGGTGCATGCACATCAGCTGCCAAGGGGGAAGGTAGGTAGGCAATACCTGTAAACTCCTAATGGTTGCCCAGGTAATAGTCTCCCATGGTTAGCTCTCACCCACAAGGAAAAGGGGATGACTGGGTCTAATCGGCAGCAATAGTACTGATGGTTGGCAGATAGGGAGAGCTGAAAGGGAAAACAACAGCAAGTAGTTAGAAGTTTAACAATTCCCATGAACTTTAAAAGAATTTGACATTTATTTGCCATTTGTTCTTTACAAGGGCACAAGGACTTATATCAACTATAGATGTTTATCTTTACTGATCTAAAGAATCAAGCCAATGACTGACTGCTATTTTGGTTAGTTACATGATTCATTAATAAGAGACAGAACGGACTGTTGTATAAGAAATAATTAAACAACTTTCAAGCTACTAAGAGAGATAAACCTAACTTTATCAAACCTTTAGATGTGCAAAGAGTGATTGAATTACATCTATATATCTAAAATGGATTTACTATGAATCATTGCATCTTCCTTAGATGACTGGTAAATATTACCAGCTTATAAGATTAACAAATCACTACACAAGGCAATACAATCGATTGTTTCTGCAAGGGAGTTTTACCTCTGTACCCCGTGAAAAGGGATTCTAATCCCCAAATTGCTCTCTGTATATACTACCTCAGAGGTTGCACAATTTATCAGAGGGACAATTTGTAAAATGTGAAACCTACTTTTTCCCTCTTCTTTGAATCTCACAACCACAAATGAAAACTTATGACATATAGTAAAGCAAACAGTAAGGTTTATGACATCAATAGCATGTAAATATGATATCATCTAAGAGATATTTCAAGATGCAAAAACAGATCACAGAATCAGTAGTAGTGTTCTCTTTTAAAATAATTAACTGATGAAATACATGATCACATTGGTTAATGTTAAAGTGTAAAAATGGGGAAACAGGGGTTGATGGTGATGACATTTATAAAAATAAAATGTGACTCAGACAAAAAGATGAAATTGAGAAATAATGTGAGAATTGTATTAGAGCAGTAAGGTGATGAGGAAAACTGCTATGAATTACTCAGAAAATATGGTGCATTTTAAATTAAACCATTGTGCTATATGTAATAAGTAATCATTTTTTTAGAAGTTGTAGTAGAAGAAATCATTCTGTACAGATGTGTAAAAGAGAAGACAGGTATGATCAAAATAAAGTGCATTTTGTGGAACAGCCACAACAGTAAAGAGCTAATACAGTTAAACCAAAAAAATGTATCAGAAACAGTGAAGGGCAAGAGCACAGGTCAGACTGTTAGCATGAAATGGTGAAATGATGAAATTAATAAGCAACACTGAATTTTTAATCAAAGGTGCAGAGTATAATATCGCAGCTGAAGATATATTAAGAGCACTTTGCTAAAAGGCTCAAAAAAAGATATAAAGATATCTGTGCACAGTGATAACATATTCATGACAGGAACAAAGCCACTGTGGCTAACTTTACTCACATAGCAATATAAAAACTGAAAATAAATCTTTTTTTTTCAAAATATAGCTCATAAGAAAATTAATTTTCTAAAATTTTGAGGGTTAGCTCAAAAGTAGCTGGGTATAATAAAATGAATTCACAGTATAAAAGCAAAGAGAGAGAAAAAAAAAACAGAGAGAGAGAAAATGTGTCCCTATGCACACTGTGGCTCAGTCACAGGTTTACAGAAACATTTCAAATACTGCAAAGAAGGGAACATTTCATATACTGCAAAAGAGAAAACAAAACTAATCAATACAAAAAGAGCAGCACCAAAGATATCTGAAGAGAAACACAGACAAAGGAATCAGGACATGGAAAACTTTACAATAAGAAGACAAAGAGGAAAAGTAGAAAAGAAAATTAGTAATGGAGAAGTTAAAGAAATAGAAACTGAGGTTATGGAGTATCTGCAAAGTGAAGGATTCAGTGTAGAAAATCTAACTCAGAAAGCACCACAGCAGGATAGACTAAAAGACATCCAAAGTCAGGAGAAACCAAAGGAAAGGGAAGAAACTGGTCAGTTGCCATATGAAGATATTTTGGTGCCTTTCACAGGAAATCAGTATAAATGTTCACTTGGAGCTAGACAGCAAGGGAAAGAACAGGAAACTGTGGCAACTCTGGAACAGTCAATGTTGAGGAGTGATAGACCAGTCAGTCCGCAATACAGAGAAATGGATGACACAGGATGAAATTGAAGAGAGTTTGCCAAAGAAAGATGCTATAGAACTTTCTATAAAATGCCCACAGAAAATGGAGAACAAAAAATGTGCCCTCGGTTTAGAAGAAATTGACCTAAGAGAAGAGTTGCTTGATTTAATAGAGACAGACAGACATATTAAAATCAATGAAAGAAATAAACTGAAGAAGGTCAATAAAACCCAAAAGTCACAAGTTTGATCAAACAAATGAACATAGTATTTAGGACTGTCCATTGAGATCCATGCGATATAACATAAGTAAACATGATATATTACTGTGCAGCTAAATTAATAACACATAAAATTCTACCACAAGAACACAGGATAGTAAGGGAAAGAAAGGGGAGAAATCGAATATCATCATAGAAGTATTGAATAGAGAAAACTGAAAAGCAGTTAAGAGAAGACGTGTCACTGTTAGAGGAGTATAGAAGAGGGAACAGATCAACAAAAATACTCAGAAAGATAGATGTGATAAAGGCAATGCACAGTATTTTAATGGATCAGGATCTATCATGCACTATCTCAAATAATAAACTAAAAATATCAGCAGAGGCAGAAAAACTTAGAAAATACTCTGATAATTATAAAGGAAAAGTACAAAATAAGCAATTTATTGATGATCCAAAAAGTTTTATAGAGAATTGGGAAACAAGGTAAAAGGAATTGAAAGACCGCCAAAAAGAAATAGATACACTTTGGAGAAGTATTTATGAAGATCCTGCAGAACATAACAAAGATGCTAAATGGATAGAAGAAGTAAAAGAAAGTATAAAGAGTTCAAAGGTACAGGATATGAAATGGGATGAAGTAACATTCAGAGAGATTGAAACAAAGTTAAGAAAAACCTCTAATTGGAAAATACCAGGCCCAGATGCAGTGCCTAACTTCTGGGAAAAAGTATTAACATCTTTCCACGAAGATTTAGCTATGAGTATGGACTATTTATATGCACACCCTGAACAGACACCAACCCGGCTAACAAGAGGAAAAACAATGCTCCTACTTAAGAGTGAACCTGCAAGCTACCCTAAAAATTATAGACCAACAACTTACCTTCCAACTATGTATAAACTACACCGGAATCAATGCCGACAGAGTTTATAGTCATTTAGAAGAAAATTCAATCATGGCAATGGAATAAAAGGGCAATAAAAGAAAGTCATATGGAACAAAGGATCATTTGTTGTTAAAGTCATAGTGGAGAACTTTAAAAAGGGGAAGAATCTAAGTATAGCATGGATTGACTACAAAAAAGCATTTGATAGCATTCCACATTCATGGATAAAAACAGTACGTAAAAATGTATAAGATACACCCTACACTGATCGACTACATTATAGTGACCATGAAACAGTGGCAGACCACTTTGCAATTAAACCATGATAAAGGACAAATTATTATTCCAAGCATAAAAATTCAAAGGGGTTTTCCAAGGTGACTCCCTGTCACCTCTGCTATTCTGTCTAGAAAACAAGAAAGTATAAAGACTTCTCATCTTCTCTTCATTGATAATTTAAAACTGTATAGCTCATCAGATGAGGAATCAAAAGCACAAGTGCAAGTAGTCAAACCATTTTCAGATGATATAAAAATGTAATTTGGTCCTGATAAGTGTGCAACAACAACCTTTAAAGAAGGAAAACTGCAGCACCAATAAAACATCAGTTTGGGACAAGAATGTGATACAAAAGAACTTGAGCAAAAGGGAGTGTATAAATATTTGGGAATTGATGAATGATCAACAATAAAGCATGAACAAATTCAAATAAAACTTAGCAAGCAATATTTTAGAAGACTTAAATTAATCCTGAAAGTAACGTTGACATCTAGGAACAAAATTCAAGCTTCAAACCAATTTGCTCTTCCTGTCCTAACTTACAGTTTTGGAGTGATTGACTGGCTCCAACATGTGTTGGATAGATTAGATAAGAAAACAAGAAGGATGCGTCATGCTCATCAAATGATTTCTAAAATTCAGTGCATACCAAGATTATATATTCCCCATTCTGCAGGAGGTATGGGCCTCCTTGAAACTGATTACATGTACAGATCTGCAATTGTGGGACTGCACACATATCTGCTGACCTCACAGGACCCAAACGTAGTGAAAGTTTTGAAACATGAGGAGAATAAATCTAAGATGACTTCCCTACTTAGTCTAGCAGTAGCATATCGACATCAAGCAGGAATGGAAATCAAACCAGAAGTAGATAAAAATCAGGCAGCAACTGAATGTGCTAAAAAAACAAAAGAAAGAATATAAGATGAAGAATCAGATGAGAAGGCAAGAAATGTGCAAAATGCATAAATATAGTTGCAAGTATAGAAAACTTCTGGAAGAACCTCATGTTAATCAGGATCAAATGCAGGAAAGGTTAAGGAGAGGCAAATTCAAACCAAAAGATGAAAGGTTAATATTGGCAGCCCAAGATAGTGGGTTACGCACATGCTGGTTTACAAAGTCCATTGAACATGTGGGAGAAAGAGACAAATATAGGTTTTGTAAAACAGAACAGGAAAGAATCACACACCTCATTGCTGGTTGTGACATACTAATGGCAGAAGGGCTGTATACTGAAAGGCATAATATTGGGGCAAGACTGTTGCACTGAGGATTGTTTAAACATTATGGTAATGAAGTAGATGAAAAACACTGGGAATATGAGCCATACAACATCATAGAAAATAATGAATTCTACATCACATGGGATCACCCATTCCCAACAGTTCAAAAGATTGCTGTGAGAAAACCAAATATAGTGGTCCATGAAAAGAAGAAAAAAGTAGCATTGATCATTGAAATCACTACACCCAGTGACTACAGTGTCTTGCATACAGAGAGACACAAAGTCATAAAGTATCAGTATTTACAGGCAGAAATGAGAGCAATGTGAAAGAAGGATACCCAGACAGTACCAATAGTAGTGGGATCAACAGGTCTTGTAAAGAATCTACAGTCGTATTTAGATATGTTACCAATCCATGTAGCTCCGTACGAATTGCAGAAGGAGTCATTATTGGGCACATTGTGGATGCTGCAAAGAGCACTTTTGGCTGACATCAAAGATTGAAACAATACAAATTTCATGATATTTAATCATACTTTGATTTAGGAATGAGGACAATTCCTGCCAAGGTAATAAAAACCCAAAAGACTTGGAGAAATTAAAAAAAGAGAGAAACCAAAACACAAATATCCTTCACAATTATTTACAAGCATAGGAAGTTTGTCCTAAGAATATCATATACAAGTAAATACTGATGCTATGCTGCCAATAATACATGCTAAAAGGAAGGTGCCAATAGTGCTCAGGAGGACAAATGCGAATGAATTTAAAAAAATTAACCTTAGGTGTTATTAAGCAATTAAAGCCAAAATAATGGGTGAATAACACGGTTATTGTAAAGCAAGAAAAGATTCACATTTGTATAGAATTGTAAAATGTGAATAAATTGCTTGATAGAACATATTAACCATTACTTGTGTTTTAGGAAATGGTCTTGGTTATACCAAATGTTTTTCTCAATGCTAAATGTAGACAGGCAGATAAAGCTAAACAAAGAGTTTTCCAAATGTTGCCCTTTTAATAGATCACTAAGAAAAGGCATTTTCCTTAGACTTTCATTTGATATTACATCAACATAGGCAGTGTTCTAAAGAGCAGTTACACAGGTTATTGATGGCAATGAAGATGTTATAAACCTGAATGAGTGTTTATTAGTTTGGGACAGATGCAAGAAAAGCATGACAAGAGATTGATACATCTGTTAAATAGATCAAAATATCATAATTTCAAGTTAAGAGCAAATATAAAAAAAGAGTATCAAGTATGAAATACATAGAGAGCAAATATAAAAAAAAAAAAGTATCAGGTCTGAAAATACATAGGCGATATTCTAACATCAAATGAGCCAAAGCCTGATACACAAAAGCAACTGTATCATTTCAAAACTCAGAAGGCAAGCAAACAGGGAATTATGCTGCATCTTGCAAAGCATGTACCTAATATGTATTTTTTAACTACGCCTCTAAGAAAGCAGTGAGATAAAAGAGTATCTAGCTTGGTAATACAGCTAAAAAAAAAAAAATGAAATACTCAAAAGATTAGTTACAGGTGTTCTAATATAAAAATATTGTGATGTGAATAAGCTTGTTGTTTTGCAAGCTAATGCCTGTCAGAATGCTATAGGACCTGTTGGGCCTACAACAGAACAGCCTGGAAATTCATTAAAGTGCCTAGCACAAGCCATGCAGTTTATGCTGGAAAGGTCATTCCAGCATGATATGCCCATTTGCAATTCAGAAACATGCTATCTGCAATGAGGTCAAACCTCATTATCAGCTAATTTTCATGTTTTCTGAATTACAGTTACTACTGCAATGTGAGGATCATCCGCGATGGTGCAGCGGTAGTGTTGTTGCCTCACAGCAAGAGGTTCTCCCATTCAATTTTTGGCTGGAGTGTGGGGAGTGCCTTCTGTGTGGAGTCTGCATGTCCTCCCTGCGATTGGGTGGGCATTCGAAAGACGTGTAAATGGGCATGCCTTTGTTGAAGGTTGAACATTGAGCTGGCATCTCGGCGTTCGTGAAAATCTACTGCCAATCATTAGTGGACCGGAGTTCCGCTGTGGTGACCCCTAACCGGGAAAATCCGAAAGACAGCAACAACTGCACTGTGAAGATCATGGCTGATTTGCATATAGCAGCAGTAACCTGCTGCTTGTGTAGGCAGTGGAATCCCACTTCTAGTAACTTTTTTACACATGCGTAGACAATTGTGAACATACACTCACGTGCGTGCGTGCGCGCTCACGCGTGTGCACACACTCACACACACACACACACACACACACACTCACACACACCACAGTCCCTGCAGCTGTAACTACCTTCCTATGGCTCCCCATCCACGTAATACTTTAGTGCCATTATGACATGAATGTATTAGGCACTGGTGTCTCATGTATCCCCTCATCTGATCCCATTGCAATGTCCTTTTAAAGAGTCATCCCTGGTGGGAATGGCCATGCTGATGTATACGGCTAAGCACGTTCATGATTTGCTCAGTGTGTAGATGCTTTCCTGGAAGCAGTTCTAGGAAAGAGCATGTCTATTTAGCATATGCTTCTCCCCACAGAATGCCCATATTAGTTAGTTTTTTTACTACAATTCGTCTTTGACTTCTTTTCTAGAATTGTTGATCTTTATCTCAGTTATGAGCTGTCTATCTAATGGCTTGATTTTCAGCTCTGTTTCGTATAACAGGTGAGGGGGGATGAAGATTGGAACATTGTTGAATGCATTCTGTTTTTTGGAGAGACACTGGAACTGGATGAGCATTATGGTTATTACCAGTCCGAGATCTCCCATAAGAATCTGGTCTATATTCCCTGAAAGCCTTAGAAATGGCAAATGGGCCTACTATTCTCTTTTATGTGATGGATAGGCTTCACAGCACAGTCCCCAAAACCACTGTCAGAGCTTTGTTATTATAATGGAATGAGATGGTTGTTCATTTCCTTCTGTCCACCACTTTCTTAAAGCACTTCTCCTGGTGAGGGTCACACTAGGTAGACCAACCTTTTCTATTTTTCACAACAGTCTTAAACTCATTCTTTGGGATTCCCAGGCATTTCCATGTTAGTTGAGAGATAACTCCCCTGTGTTCTAGATTTCCCATGGGAGGTACCCAGAGGACATCCTGACAAGGTCCCGAGTCTACCACAACAGACTTCTCCCAATGTAGAAG
Organism: Protopterus annectens; assembly: GCF_019279795.1. Lineage (NCBI taxonomy): Eukaryota > Metazoa > Chordata > Ceratodontiformes > Protopteridae > Protopterus > Protopterus annectens. Next base: position 1,076,324,389 of record NC_056732.1, on the reverse strand, counting down.
AGCAACAACTCTATTCTGATACATCCTAGATTGCCAAGTTCTCAACTTCCTCACTAAGAGGAAGCCCAACTGCCCTGCAAAAGAACACTGTTTCTGCTGCTTGTATTCATGATGAAATCTTCTCAGTTACTACCCAAAGCTCATGCTCATAACTGAGGATGAGCAGACAGACTGCCCAGGAGTCTTCTTTAAGATCTTGAAGATTTGCGTCTCTTTTAAAGGAGGCCTTTTATTCTAAACCTAAAAAAAAAAAAAAAAAAAAAAACTGTGGACCTCAATAATTATGGTAATACGTACTTTGTCTGTATCTTGCCGGTACTGGGCAAAGTTTTGGAAAAGATTGCTTGTGCACAGCTTGAATCTTATTTAACAGTTCAAAGGCTCCATCCTAGTCTGGTTTTCAGACTAGGACTCAGACTGCCTTCATTAGGGTAGTTAGTTATCATTTTATGGAATAAGAGCAGTACTTTTATTCTCTCGCAGTCCTACATAACATCTATGCAGCATTTGACACTGAATCACACTATCCTTATAAGGTGCCTTTGTTCTAATCAGGGGCTGTCCTGTACTGTCCTAGAATAGTTAAAAACTTCCTGTCTGTCTGGATATCCCCAGGAGTGGTCTTGGATATTACCACCTCCTATTTATACCTCCTTGAGTGTATGATACCCAGGGGCTCAATTCTTGGTCATGTGGGGAGTTGATTCAAGGGAGAGGATTGTGGTATTACTGACTTTTTGATGATGCACATGTAAGCCTGCCCTTCTCTAAGGAACATATGACTAGTGTAAATTCTTTAATAGATGACTAAAATGCGAGTCAGCAGTGGATTATTGGTAATCAATTAAAACTCAACACATCCAAGACTGAAGCTTTGGTTGTGCATGCTATCTTGCAAGTGTCACTTGCTTTGACACTTCCATCATTTATTATCTAATGTGGTAATATGCTGGAATTTGTGTCAAAATGAAGACATTTATTTGTCTGTTTGTCTATCGCGTCTATCTGTGTATTTTTTTGTTTGTTTGCTTGTCTGCTTGCTTGTTCATTTATTCATTCGCTGATAACAGGTAAGTGGAATGGGTCAGCCATCATGTTGGGAGAGGTAGGAAAAGGCAGAGTGCCATAACAAAATGCATAAGGACAAAGGAAGAAGACACACAGTGAGTGCTGTGAGACAAAGATATTACTATTGTAACACTACTGCATGATACCCCTCAATTACTGTCTGACATTTAAGTACCAAGAATCAGCTTTATTCAAGTCATCTTGTTACTGTCTTAGGAATAACACAACAATTAAGCATTTGATACGTCTATCAGTTCTCATTTATGCTTTGTTCTCTTCTTACCTTGACAGTCATAATATTCTTTACCTTAGACTTGTAAACCCTGAGGCTTACCAGTCATAATCCATGTCAAACTGCACACCACTCAGCATTACTAGTGTAGTACTCCCAAACACCAGGGAAAGCACCAACATCTTATTCAGTTTTGCATTGTCTTTGGCATTGTAGCATTGATCATTTTATTCCTGCATAACCTTTGAATGCCTCTTAACCAAGGAGATAATTATTCCCTATTGCCCAAGTTGGGTGATGAGCTCCACCAGTATGGGGCTGCTAGTAGCTCCTAGGGTGTAGCATGAAACATCTGATATCTGGTCATTTGCTCATTAACCTTATCGTTTTTAGAAATGCCTACAATGTTGGCTTAGGGAACATCCCACTCTGGCTTGCTTAAGAGCTCCAATAAAAGATTTCTCTTAGAACTAGCTTTAAGTGATAACCCAGTGAGGCAGTTTTGGTTTCTGCCATATATTTTATTATGGTACAGACTTATTTTTATTGTTATTAAGATTTTGGACCTTATAGCATTGCATTTATTTTTTTAATTGTATTACTATTTTATACCGTGTAACATTTTTTTATTGCCTAATTGCTGTGATGCAGCTGAATCTGAAGAAGAAGCACATTACAGATAACCTACAGACTCCTCATACACCAAAACAAAGGAAAACAAATAACAAATATTAATTTTGCATCATTTTGATCAACTCTGCTTTCATTACTCTACCCTAATCATTTTTAGATTGCAGCCAAAACTATAGCAGTTTTCTTCTATGATTTTAGCTGACTTCTTACTCTTACATGCCAGAAGAGCATCTTTCGAAGTAATACCTTTTTTGCCCTTTCCTATAGAGCCGTAGAGAAAGTTTTCATTTTATTATATCTTGCTATCTACTTTACTCTACTTTGAGGCAAATGCGTTAATATCATTAAATGAAAACATACCCATCTGTATTTTTCTTCAGTGGCAGTAATGCACCTTTTCAGAAAGGCACTCAGTGTTATGCTTGTTGATTTTAACATGTGCCAACATTTCAGATGCAGGAGCTCTTAAGCAGTTGAACCTCTGGTGCTGTCGACAGTCTTTGTTACGGAACCTCTGAAACAGCACTAAAATGCACTTTAAGCTAAAAATCGTGCATGGTTCATGGTTCATGTAACTAATTCTTCATCCTTTATTGAAATGAGTATAGTTCCAATCATATACAAACAATGCACAGAGGTACTTGCTAGTATTGATTGCACATGCTTTCTTAGCTGTTAAAAATGTAATGTTGTTAGATACTAGAAAAAATGAAAAAGTATTTAAAATGTACAAGTATATGCAATGTTCACATTGAAAATCAGGTGTCAAAGACTTCAGCATTAAATAGTGAAATCATCTGTGACAGCCAGGTGTGTATGTCTACAGCAGATAATGACTTTTTAACTGTGAAACGCTATTTCTTGACTAATTCGAGCTAACATGTTATGAAAGAAATTAAATATATAACAAAAACAGCTGTTACCTTAACCTTGTATTTATGCAAGTAAGCAATCTTGAACATACTCTGTGGAATCAGGAAAACAAGACTTGGAAATACTTAATCTATTCAAACTTCTCTAAATGCTTCAAAATTTAAAACAGGCATTCTGTGAGACGCTGTTCTATATTGCACTTTTTATGACCTTTAAACTGTTCCCTGGAATTTAGCTTGGCTGTTTAAACACTCATCAGATCATATATTAATGTGAACCAGAAATTATGTTAATTTCTCTTTGATTCCAAGAACACTGCTTATATTAAATCCTGAAAAGGTATTTACTCTGGATTTTTTACTTCAAAAGAAATTTCAGTAGGATGGTTTAAAAATAAAATATCTATATAGTAAAATAAAGTAGAACAAACGTGACATTTATTTCACTGATGCAAAATCCTTTCTCAGCATGATAAAGACTCCTACAGTAACCCATCATCATATTGCCAATGCAGACATTTTTCAAGACAGTGGAAATAATTTACAAAAGCATTTTAATTGCTACGTGAGCGTAAAGTACATTAACCACGACAGTCTTTAAAATGTTGAAGTTCACTATCACAAAGACAGCTGCTATATTCAACATCATTTTCAGTCTTATATTGATCCTATGTAACAACACCTCACTCTGTAAACTTAAAAAGGATAATTAAAGCAATTGTATTAAAATGAATTACAATTATTCATTTCCTCATACAAAACCATGAGGCAAACACTCCCATCATTCCGTTCATGTTACTTGTCTTTGTTACCCCATGGAATTCAAAGCTTACAATTCCTGTAACTGAAAGACAATGTTACTGAAGAGGAAGTGCCATATGGACAGAAGGTTGAAATACTCGACTACCTATGAGTATAAAGTTCCAGACATGATTCTATGTTATTATTGCAGCCATGCATGTATCACAACACTGTAATTTAAAAACAAATGTCATTCTGTGCAGAAAAGAAAAAAAAAACTGTTAGGTGATTTCAACTTCCTTCTCACAGGCTTTGCCAGATCTTCACCATCATCATCATCAGTCCCCAATTTTCCCATTTTCTACATGAATCTCCTACCATCTTCAGCAGTGATGCCTGACACAGAACCATCTATCTCTTTGCTGGATGCCATTGTTTCCTCTTGCCTTCTTAATATCTCTCTCAAATGTTCTTCAGCAAATCATTTTCTGCATACCTGCACAGGTGCCTGAACAACTGTATTATATTCTCTTTGATTTTCTGTATAATTGCATATACTTTGGCATCTCTATCAATTCTAGCTTCCTCAATAATCCTGCCTTTACTGCCCAAATTTCTGTACCAACGCAGTGGTGGTGCTGTGGTAGTGTTGTCGCCTCACAGTAAGACGCTGTCTGGTTCGATTCTCAGCTAGAGCATCTTCTGCGTGGAGACATGCGTGAATGGGCATACCTTCGTTGAAGGTTGTGCGTCAGTGCTGGCAGCTTGGCATGTAAAAATCTACTGCCAATCATTAGTGGACCAGAGTTCTGCTGTGGCGACCCCTAACTGGGAAAAGCCGAAAGACACAACAACAACAGTAGTACTGGTCACACAACTGTTTTGTACACCTTACTTTTCAGCTTCTTTAACATTCTTCTATCAAACTCTAACCCAAACACTGTCTGCCATTTGACTGCAGCCTAACTGATTCTAGCACTGACCTCCTCTTTCAGACTCCCCTTCTCCTCAACCACCCTTCCCAGATACTTGTCTTAAAGCTGTTAACCTGTTTCACTATTTTCTGTTCTGCTTCAGGTTTCAGCTTCTGATTTCTACATTTATTACTATGACAACTGTCTTATATGTACTCCATTTCACCTCTAATTGCCTTCAGCTTTGAATTCCATTCCCCTATCATTTGCTGAAGTTCCTGTTCAGAGTCTGCTTGCAATGCCACATGTTTCTGCATGAAACAGCTTTTTGAATCTGTCTCCCTCTCCCAAACCATTTGCTAATATAGTCTATCACCAGTATGAACATCTCTGGGCTCAGAGTTGATCCCTGATACACATCCAATCCTACTGGTAGCCCAGTCTGTGAGTCAGAACACTGTTTGTACTTGTATCACTGGCTCTTTGTACATAGCCTGCACTGATTCTACCAATGTTTCTGGGACTTCAAGCCATCACAGGAATGCCCAAATCAGCTTTATTTTGACTTTATCATAGGGTTGTTCCTCATCTCTATGCAGCTTCTTCTCATCTCTCTGTCTCCCTGCAAGCATTAGGCCAGTTGTGCTACATCCTGTTCAGAATCAGAAATGCTCAGCTCCCACCTTACTCTCTGCTGCTCTACATATTCATTTATCAATCACCCTCTTCAGCATTTTCAAGCAGTGTGACATGAGTCTGATACCTCTATACTGCCCACAGTTGTGAATGTCCTCTTTGTTTTTGTACACTGGCACTAGAATTCTTATTCTCTAGTGACCTGGAATACACCTTTCTCTCCATATTGATTTGAGCACCCTCTACAGCCATATCTCCCCTAACTCACCCAACATCTCGATCATATATGCTGTGACCTTACTTGACACTGCTGCTTTCCCTCACATCACTTTCCTTAGTGCTGTTCTTAATTCCTCTATGATGGGCTCATATTCCTCTTTCATAGTATGCTGTATGTGGGGCTGTACAGCTTCAGTGGAGAATTTTTTTCTTTCAGGGAGATGTCTGTGTTGACAGGCAAGTTATGTAGTCTGCTTCTGAGAATGAGAACTGGGTGACTGGACTCAGAGTAAGGCATGGCAGAAATATTAGGATGCTAACCCTAAAGTGCCACACTTCCTATTTCTGCTTTTAGTTGTTTGAAACAACCTCATACTAGACAATTAGTCCAATGTTTTTTGCAGTTTTTATTTCCCTTTTCAGAAAATATTTTATCTTCAAAAGCAATTTATATGAAGACCTGTGCCTTATGTTTTACTCAACAATGGCTTTCTATATAAATGTTCAGTCAGTTACAGCAAAAATCGGTGATGTATAAGGCAGATGGGGTTAGAAAAGTCACATTAAGTTAGTATCTAAACTATTCAAAGTGAGATCTCATGACAAGATCATAAACACGAAGATGACGATTAAGGATCAGAAATGTAGCAAGGGCAGGGTAAAGGAGACAGTCACTATACATGCGTTAGGGGATGCAATCGACAAGTATAGTTTTGCACTTCACTTGAAGAGCCGAGGGTTGTGTATCTGGCTGTACATATCAACTGGCATGTTTATTTTGCTTTGCCCTTCACTTCAGCTGAAGGGGCGTGGATCTGGCCTTACTATGGGAGGAAAACTGGTACAAGTGTACCAAGTGACTTTCTACGATAAAAGCCAAAGTTCTTCTTTTGTGTGATGCACCTCTAAAGAAACATGAGCAGAAGAATGCTTTTGCATAGAATATTCTAGAAACAAATCACAAGCCTGAAGCACATTAGTTCAGAATGTCTGCTTTTTTTTTCATTTGTTATACAATGGAAGAGTGAGGTGGGAGTGGCTCTAGCTGTAATAAGCTGATCACAACTGACTGTATTTGGCTATTTTACTACCTGTTTATAATGGGCTGTAGCTTCATTTCACAAGTAATCACAAACTTTTAAGAAAACGGTAGAGTACTACTTAAATAAATAAAATAAACAACTGTAAATTATCCAGCATATTTTATTCAAATTAAAATATCCTGGTATCATGGCATGAGTACCTTCCAAGTAGTTATAAACAGTTGAAAAAAGTTCTGCAGTATATATGCATTCTAAAAGGAATTAATTAAAAAGAATCAAACAATATAAAGAGTAATTTAAAGCAATGCGCTCATTTAAAGAATAATAAAGCAATTACAGATGCTATATCACCAGCAGCTCAGCATTACTATCAGTGTGATAGTTTAAGTCCAAGGTTATTATAATGCTTACTAACTAAGCACTTTCCATCAAAAAACTACCACTAACTCCAACAAACCAAAAAGCTATATAATCAAAATGAACTATTAAAATATGCATTGACTTAATAAAAACAAATCTCCCTTAGCAGAATAAGCAGTCTACGGTGTAGCAAGAGAATGTTACACTAAGTACAACAAAACAGTAACATTGTTAAATGGTTTTACATAGCAACTAACACACCAGATGTGAGGAGGAAAACTCAAACAAAATATGATTTTAAAATATGTAAGAACAAACAAAGTAAAAATACAGTGTCCCATCTGATGTAACATCCACAAAAGGTGGCAACAAATGTTTGGCAGGCAGATGGCAGGCTATAATAAAAAGTGGCAGAGGAAAAAATCCCAAATGTGGAGAAAATTCCAACTGGCCACCCAAAGCTACACTTAAGAGGTAATAATTAATATACATTAAGAAGCCAGTTCAAGTTCCATACCCAGACTTGCCAACATAATCCAGCAAAACGAACACCCAACACAAATTAGTAGATATCTCTCAGTCCTTCCTTATTATTAATGAGCCTTCTTCTGACTGCCAGAGTAATCCAGGGAGATGCTACTCTAAAAGAGCATTGCAACTTGGGCCAAAAACAAAACATAGCAGTGTCTCTTCTATGATTCTTCCCTCCTTCCACTTCCTGCATTAACGCAGTCTCTTTGAAGACATAAGATACAGCAAACACAGCCGCAATTCTCTTTACAATTCTTCCTTCTACCTTATATATATTATACAATCTCCTTCGGGATACTAACACACCATCTGCCTCTAGCCACTGTCCTACACAGTAATCTACCAGGCATAGTGAGTAAAGCTAAAACAACTCCATTTACTGAAACCAATTAAGAATAGGAAGATCTATGGCCTGGCATCCATTTGCCTCTATTGTTGAGTGTCACTATGTCAAAACAGCAGCATAAATCAAGGTGGCAATTTTAAAATAAACAACATTTTCTACTTTATAAGCATCATTTTGCAATCAGAACTTGTTCTTTCATGCTTCTGTACTTTATAAACAAAAGCACTTGCCCTAATGATGTTCACATTTCCCAACATGCAATTCTGATAAAGTGAGGCCATGGACTTGTTGTTTTTCACAGTACCTAAAGTTCACTATGTTTAACTTCAGATGCTCTTTTAGTTTCCTCTTTGCGTGCTTTACCACAAAGGATGCCTTAAATAAAAGCAGCTTACACAAATTTGAGTATGTGCTGGACTAGCCATGTTTTCCAAGTATCTCTGTACATGTACTCTGAGTGTCAATTCATGCTCTTTGTGTGTTTTAGCCACACATTTGGAATCTATTAATAGAATGCCAAATGCCAGGCCCCTTTCAGAGTTCCTAACACAACTTTCAGAGACCTATAAAAAGATACTAGGTAAAAACGCATCCAAGACTTTATTTTACCGTTAAGAATTTTAGTGCAACTCATTGCTTTGATTGAACACACTTTCCATCTCACCACATTTATCATTGATTATGCTGTGTTTAAAGTGACAAAACATATCTATCAATGATATACTCCAGATATGTGATATATTCCAGATGATGAGATGAAGGCATATACCAATCCGAAATGTAAAATGAATATGAATGAACATGCAAAACTATAATAATGAAATGACCATGAAACCCTACACGTGTAACCTGTATATAAATATCCATGTATTAATCCCTGTTTTAGATTCTTTTTTGTGCACGGTATGGCATGTGGCAACCTGGAAGGTGCTTGGATATATTAAAAAAACTGTTTTGTGAAGTTTTAGGCTATACTGTCAATTGCATTGATTTATCGGCCATGGTAGTGCAGCAGTTAATGCTGTCACCTCACAGCAAGAGATTCTTTGGTTCAGTTCTCGGCTGGAGTACCATTTGTGCAGAGTCTGCATGTCCTCCCTGCGGTCGTGTGGGTATTCTCTGGGCGCTCCGGTTTCCTCCCACATTCCAAAGACGTGCAGTAGGTGAATTGGACACTCTAAATTGGCCATAAGTGCTAATGTGTGTGCGAGTGAGTGGTACAGATGAACTACAGTAGCAGGATTAGCCACCTGGTGGTGTATACCGTGGCACGATGATTTTCACTGTTAAAAAAATGTGAAAGGGGTTGAGGATAGATGGACAGACGGATGTATGTAGGAGTATAATAATGTATCCCATAAGTCCTTCATTGGTATAGTGGACTATGAAATGTAAATTCTGCCTTGTTGTTCCCTCTGCATGCTGGAGAGGAAGAATATAACTGGCCATTTGGTAACATCTTTGCCTCATTAATATTTTTTCTATGATGTGTTACCTTATAGCCTGTTGCTGGTGTCTGTGTGGTTCATGGCATACATTATATATGAATGTGCAATACATTTTGCACTGTATCAAGTCTTTTTACTTGTCTGTTTTATTTCTTTTTATTCCATAGGCAATTTGACTGTTACAAATGTTATAGAATAGAAAGGGTTTACTATTTCTGTTATGGCCTCAGGATCAGATACTACAGCAGTGCATTTAACATGCAAATCCGCAGTAGATGTTATGAAGGTTGCTGTCCCACATTTGTTTTTGTTTAATTTGTTTTGGCATTGTGGTTGAAATGTATGTTGGGTTAAATTATTTTTAAAGTTAATCATGACACATTCTACCTTATATACTTTGAGCTACATTATTACTGGTCCATGTAAGAAAAAGATGGGAACAAATAGTAAAAGGTGGTGAATGAGCACTGAGAGCACTGAGAGATGTCTGTAGTAAACTGAATTACACACAGTATGTGACATGGGAATTACGAGGCTTGGCAGAACTACTTAATTAGGTAACTACCCAAGAATGGATTAGACACGTAAAAGCAGTGTGCTCAGTACAATATGAATTAGGGCTTAGGTCTGACAAGATGGGGGCTAGGTTTCTGTTCTCATCCAAAAAAGGTCTTCATTGTAGCTTCTCTGTACAGGGGCTATAATGTAACCTGCTGTCTGTGGTACTGTTTAAATATAATAAGGCAGGTCTGTTGAGTCTATTAGGGGCAGCTAGTGTAAAACACCCTTGTTTGTTTCCAACCTCATTCTTTGCAAAAGTCAGTAGATGGCAGACTACATGTGGAGTTCTGCATCACTAAGTGAGGTAACATAACATATTTGATATTGTGAATGTTATGAGATAGATACAATTGCCTGGTCTAGTGTAGGCATTAGATTGGATAAGTGCTTGCTGTATTTGTTTAGGTATCAAGATAATGATTTGGTAGTTGACTTTATCTGAAACACCAATATGTGTATTGAAATCCTTTAACTCTGCAGGCCAGGCTTTAACTAAGTATAATTTTCAACTGATAAATAGCACTATGTGTTAGACAGATTATACTGGGTGGGTAAACCTGACAATGGGTGATATGAGCTTGAGCATCACATTTATGCTGATGACATAATTTCCCTTGATTCCTTTCCATTTCTTGCTTGTGTCACATCAACTAACTATGAAGCTATGATGACCTCTGTACCCCAAGAAGCTATCTTTTACATATGTCATATATAGCTCTTGGTGCAGGTTGGAGTTTGTTATTTGTATTGCATTTTTCTTTGTCTGATATTAGTTTAGTTTACAGTGTAGGAATGTATTTTTCATCTCAGTTGTTCAATGGGGTTAAGGGTCAGATCAAAAGAGATAAGATCACCCAGTCATTGGCTGATAACATTTTTCTCCCATGAAGTGTACATGTTGGTAGTGTAATCTTAAGTGCAAAAAAGTCAGGTTAAACATACATTTACAGAGGAAGTAAACACACGTGAAGGCAATCAATCTGGTTAAAAACGGAAGAGGGGAACAACCCTCGCTTCCTCCTATATTATAAAGCACATGGTCACATGACCTCTCTTGACCTCTCCACACCAATGACATCAATGTAAGAGCACACATACGATCATTCACTCTCTTTTATTATTATCAGCCAACTCCCCCACTTGCTCTTACGCTGTGTACAAATGCATTTTACGAGCATATTTTGGATAACTCTTCCTTCACATTCCAAATATGTAATACATGCACCTTTCAATTTTCAATTTTGTAGCAGGTTTAGTAAAGATATCTGCAACCATGTCCATTATTGGGCAATATTCAAAGCTTATTTTGTCATCATTAAGTGCTGATCTAACAAAATGATACTTAATGTCAACATGTTTACATCTCTGTCAGCCTACTGGATTATTCGACAAAGCGATTGCTCCTTGATTATCCTCAAATATTGTTACTGGCACACACTTGCACTTTCCATCCATTCCACTCAACAGCTGCACAAGATACAAGCTCTCCTGTGTTGTTGCTGCCAATGCCATGTACTCTGCCTCACATGTAGATTGTAGATAAAAGCCACCGTTTGTTGTTTCTTTGATTTCCATGAAATAATAGGCCCGTCTCTATTGAGGCTAAAGCAATAACCTGTTGTACTACATCTATCGTTTTGATCTGTTGCCCAATCTGCATCACTGTATGCTACAAGCTGAAGTTTCCCTTCACTTTTCTTGTAACACAGCTCTCTGTCCAATGTACCTTTTAAGTACCTTAACACATGTTTGGCTAGTGTTAAATGAGATTCACTCGGTTGTGACAAATATTGTAAAAGTTTACTTACAATCCAGCTAAGATCAGGTCTCATGCTTGTCATAACATATATCAAACTAACCACAAGCTCACGATGTTTTCTTGGATCGGTAGATTCACTGTCACATTCAAAGTTTGGTTTTCGTTCAGAAGGGGTACTTCTTACTTTACAATTAGACATACCAAATTTCTTAAGAATTTGTGTGATGTATCTCTTTTGGTTCATCTTTACTTCACCACTATTTTGGGTAAAATCAATGCCTAGAAAATGTCTTAGCTTTCCCAAATCTTTCATTTTAAATTTAGCTTTGAGCATTTCCTTTACATCGTTTAGTGATTCATTGTCACTAGCTGCTATAATGAGATCATCAACCCATATAATTAGGACTGTTTTCTCATTTTCAGCCTGTCTAGTGTATACACAGTGGTCTGCAAGGTTTTGGATAAAACTATTTTCACAAAGATAATCGTGCAACATTTTGTTCCAGTTACGCCGTGATTGTTTCAATCCGTACAATGACTTATTCAGTTTACAAACCAATTTTTCATCATTATTTGATTTCTTTTCAAAACCTTCAGGTTGCTTCATATACACCTCACAATCAATAGGAGCATGTAAATAGGCCATTTGTACATCCATCTGGTGCAATTCTAAATCGTACTGAACTGCCATCTGCATTAGACTTCGTACAGATATACTTGCAGTTGGTGCAAATGTTTCATTATAGTCTATACCAGCAACTTGACTGTAGCCTTTAGCCACATATGTGACTTTGTAAGTCTCAGTATTATCTGCATTGTCTTTTACAGTGAAAACCCACCTCTCCCCCCCCCCCACTGCATTTTTATCTTCTGGCAGTGTGGCAAGTGTGAATGTGTTGTTTTCCTTTAAAGACTTAAGTTCCTCCTTCAAAGCTTTGACCCACTTCTCTGAGTTAGACAAAGTCATGGCCTCTTTAAAGCTCTGCAGTGTGTTGCATATTAGTCTGTAACAACAGTCAACATTAACTGTCACATAATCATCATTTTCAACTTTACATTCATAGTCCCTCATGTATGCAGGCGGTTTTCTCTCTCTTTTAGGATAGTGTGCATCCTGCCTTTCCTCTTCATCTTATTTGCGTGTCTCCATCATTTATTATAGATTCAGTGTGATTCACTTGTATTTCTTTTGTGATTTGACTGCCAGCTTTTGATTCTGACTTAACATGCACATTTCATCTGGTATTAAAATCTTCATTCATCACTTCTGGGTCTGTCTGAATCTGGCATTCAGCTACATTCTTAGTAATGAACTTGACTAACCTGTGTTTAAGGGCCTTTCCTGTGTCAGGATAATAGACCAGATATGATGGGCTGTTTTTATCATATCTGACAAAAATCCCCTTATCATGTCTTGAGTCTAACTTCTTTTTATCTTGTCTGCATGCATAGCACACAGATCCAAATTCTCTCATCCTTGAAAGATCAGGTTTCTTTCCTGTTAGCATGAAGAATGGGGTCTGCCCAACACACCTGTTATAACATCTGTTGCGAATAAAAGCAATCATTACTGCATATGTCCACAACTCTTCAGGTAGGTCACTCTCAATCAACATACACCTTGCCATTTCGAACAGTGTTCTGCAGTTTCTCTCTGCTGTCCCATTCTGATGGGGTGAGTAAGGTGCTGATGTTTCGTGTCTTATAACATTTTTACTCAGTAGTGACTGAAAGTCTTTTGACATGAACTCAGTTGAACTCAGTGCCATTATCTGATCTGATACACTTTACCCTTCCATAAAGGGCTGAATCTGCAATAAATTTTTCAGTCGCCTTGACTGTGTCACTCTTGGCTTTCAGAAAGTAGACAAATATTACACCTGAGTAGTCATCAGTAAATGCTAAAGTATACTTAAATCCATCTTTTGCTGCTGGCTCAATTGGGCCTGCTAAATCAGTATGGACTAGTTTAAACACAGTTTTTGCTCTTGCATTTGGTTCTCTGTTTCTGCTCTGTGCAAATTTCCCTTGTGTACAGGTTTCATAATCTAGGTTAGGTCTCTCAACTTTACCTTTAATTTTCATACCTTTTACCACCTTTTCTAATTTTGACACATCTTCAAAATTACAGTGACCAAGCATTTTATGCCATTCTTGAATATCATAACAGCTCTGAGATGCATCATAATGTATCTCACCTTCGTTTTCTTCATCATATGTGTCTAAGTAATAGAGTCTGTCATACTCAATTATATCAAACCTGGTGCCGTTTTTATAGATGAGTTGGTCCTTTCCTTGTTTAAAGTTGATAGAGGCCCCCTTGGATGTTGATGCCTTAACAAAAAAATGATTTGTGGATGCGTCGGGATATACAGAGCCTGAGTCATCATCACCTTTACTTTGTGCCCCTCTGTGTTTAGCAGCCATACCTCCACATTACCTCTCTTCTGTGTGACCCCACAGGTTCTAGTCCTGTCAGTTAATTCCACAATGTGCTCCTTCGGTTGGAAAGTTGCATCAAAGTGTTTAAACTTTTTCAGGTCATTAATTATGTGTGACGTGGCACCAGTGTCCACCATTAATCCCTTCTGCTTTAATTCATGAATCTGATGCTCATTTATTCTGAAGACAAATGTGTGATCATCCGCATCAGTTGCTTGTTTCACATTATCTTTCTTCTTTCGTCTACAGTTACTGTCCCTGTGGCTGTTGTTTTTGCACAAACTATGCCACTGTCTCTGCCCTTTATATTCTCTCTGGCATTCTCGTGCCTTGTGTCCCTTTTGGCCACAGCTATAGCATATAATCTCTGCTTTTACTCTTTCCCCAAGGCCACTCGCTTTCATCACATTATCATTACTTACGTTGGCATTAAATTTCTCAGTATGTTCATAGCTTCTCAACCTTGTTTTGAACTCACCAAAGCTCAACGTTATCATCGTCTTGAATAACAAAAACAAACCCAACTGCAGCAACCAAACGAAACTGTAAAACTGTAAAATTCCCCAAAGCAGGCAGAAGACAGCTCAATATGCAGCTAATTGCACACGCTCAAAGCACTCCTCAGTATGGAGAACGTCGAAATCTGTGCAGTAACTGAAATCTGGTTCAAGGCTCCACAGAACACCCCAGCACTACTGGGCTACAACTCATACCACACATTTCGGCCACAGAACATGGACCAAAACACAAAAAGAGGGGGTGTATCCATATTCATCAAGGATACCTACACCTCCAGGTTAGTGGTGCAGCATGATACCTCCGAGATCATCCATGTGCAACTAACATCAGGCAAATCTGCAATGCAAATTGTGGCCTGCTACAGATCATCCTCCATGACCCAGGACCACCACTCCGCCTTTCTGGAGACACTGGAAAACATGAAGGTCCTACCGAACACCCTGATATTGGGCAATTTCAATTACCCTACCATTAACTGGGAAATTACTCAAGTACAAACTCCCAGGTCCAGCGCTTCCTGGAATTTATCAACTCAAATGCCCTGGATCAGCTGGTAAACTCCCCTACCAGAGGTGAAAACATATTGGACCTGGTCATCACCAACATAGTTTCATAGTTTCATAGTCTGGTACTAGGCTATCTGCCCTGGGGCATTTATAAGCCTAGCCATAGTGATGTGGCTTTCGCCACCCCATGTAATGGTACAAAAGTGTACAGAATAGATTTAGAATACTGTGCCTCTGTCTAGTAGTGACACAGTGAAGACCCCCTTACATAATAGAATTAGTTTACTGTGCCTCTGTCTAGTAGTGACACAGAGATGACCCCTGGGATAAACCTATGATCTCCCATCCACTCGTCAAGATTTCTCTTGAAGGGAGTCAGTGAGGGGCTCTGCCTAACATGAACTGGGATTCTGTTCCAGAGTATGGGAAGCCTCTGAGTTATGAATCTGTCCCTCCAGCATGTCCTATTCATATTTGTGCTGAGGTTTAAATCTTTAGCTCTCGTGGTTCTGATGGATTTGGATATTTTGAGGTGGAGCATGTCCATCAATTCCTGATTGGACATGGCCTTGTACGTCAGGCACAGATCACCTCTGAGCAGGCGGTATACTACTGAATAGGGCTGGAGTTTCTTTAGTCTGGCAGCATATGACATATGTTGGAGACCCTTGATCCTCTTGGTGAGGTACTTTTGGGGTCTCTAGCTGTTGCAAGTGCCGGGTGAGGTACATACCAAATGGGGCATTGTACTCAATCATGGGCCTGATAAGGGAGGAGTATAGGGGTACAATGATCTCCTTTGATCTGGATGTGAATCCCTTCATGATAAGGTGGGCAAGGTAGAAAGTCTTTCTAACCACTTTGGCAACGTGGGTGTCAAATGAGAGGTCACTATCAACTTGGGTCCCCAGGTCTCTGATTACTTTTTCCGTACTCAGTGGGTTACTGTCTATGTGATAATTTGTGGGTACTTTGTTTTTCCCAAAGGGGATGACTATACATTTTTTGGCATTTAGTTTAAGGCCATGACTCCGGCACCAGTTGTCTGTTTCAGTGAGGCCTTTCTGTAGGATGTATGTGTCAGCTGGTGTATCGACTATGGCGCCTAGTTTGCAGTCATCTGCGAACTTTGTCAGCCACAACCCTCCCATGTTTGCTTTCACATCTGAGAAATAAATGCCGAACAAGAGGGGTCCCAGGACAGAGCCCTGTGGGACACCACTTGTGACTGGCTTTGAGTCTGACATGGCTCCAGCGATTTTGACTTTATGTGTTCTATCCTTTAGCCAGTTTGCCACCCATCTTGTGACATATGGATTTACATTTAAGCTGTTGAGCTTGTCTATGATGCCAGAGTAGGGTATTGTGTCGAAAGCTTTAGCCAAGTCCAGGTAGGCTGTATGGACTGTTTTGCCCTCGTCAATGGCTCTAGTGACTGTTTCAAAAAAGTCAACCAGGTTCAAAAGGCAGGATCTGCCCTTTACAAAGCCAAACTGGGTGGGATCAAGTGTCTGTAAGTCCCCAATGTCTCTGTTTATGAGTTCCATAATGATTCTTTCCATAGCTTTGCAGACCAGGCTGGTTAAGTGTATGGGGCGGTAGTTACCAGGGTCTGTAGAGGTGCCTCCTTTGTGGAGTGGGACTACTGTTGCTGTACGCCAGTGTTCAGGTACATATCCTGTAGTAAGGCTAAGGTTAAATAGCATTTTTATGTGCGGGTTTAGCTCCTCTTGGAGTTCACGTAGCATGCAACCCGGGATACCGTCAGGTCCCATTGATGCTGTATTTTTAGCTTTGCTGAGGGCAGTTCTCACCTGGACATCTGAGATGACAGGGAGGTTACATTCAGCTGGGATAAGTATTTCTTCTTTTGGGGGTGAGGGAGGGGAGAAATTTGCACTGAACCTGTCTGCCAGAATGTTGGCAATATCTGTGGGTTCAGTGTATTTTTTGTCATTGTGAACTAACTCTGAACATATCTGAGGGCTTCCGCCCAGGTTTCTAACATAGCTGAAGAAGGCCTTGTGGTTATCTTTAGTGTCCATAGTGATTTTTCTCTCAAAGTTGGCCTTGGATGTTTTTATGAGAGAATGTAGCTTTCTACTAGTGCTGATCAGAGATGCCTTCTCTTTATGGGATTTTGCTCTGTCGTGCAGTAGCTTCCTTCTTTTGTTATACAATTTGTTTATGGCTGGGGTCCACCAGACAGGACACCTGCCCTTGGTGGAGAGGGTCTTAGTTTTATTTGGGATTGCATGATCCATGCATTCTTGGAGATGTCCGTAGAAAGCATTTGTGAAGGATTCTGCATTGTGGGATGTGGTTTCCACTGGCCCAGTGGGCTTAAAGGATACCATCGCAGTTTTAAGAAGTGTAAAGTCGGCTTTTGAGAAGTTTTTCACTGTAGTCTTTTGTGTTGGGGGTGGAGGTGGGATATGTATATCCAGGGTGATTAGTTTGTGGTCAGATCTCACTAGTGAGGGGTATACTTCTGGTGTGGAGTACTTTGTCCCCATGTTTGTGATGATCAGGTCTAGTATATTATTTCCCCTTGTGGGAGAGGTGACTAGCTGTTCCATTGCATTTGAATTTATGAATTCCAGGAACCTTTGGGCTAGGGTGTTTGGGCTAGAATAATGCACCCAGTCTATGTTAGGGTAGTTGAAGTCTCCCAATATGATGGTGTTTGGTGAGACATTCATATCCTCCAATGTCTTCAGGAAGGCTGAGTGGGGTTCCTAAGATTGGGAGGGTGGTCTGTAACATGCTACCAGTTGTATAGCAGTTTTGCCTACGGTTAGTTGTGCCTGGATGGTCTCTGATGCTTCATGTGTTGCCACTAACCTGGAGGTGTGGGTGTCCTTGATGAATATGGACACTCCCCCTCCCTTTTTGGTTTGGCCCGAGTTTTGGCGCCGAAAAGCATGATACGAGGTATAGCCTGGTAGCGCTGGGGTGCTGTCAGGAGCCTTGAACCAGGTTTCAGTTACTGCACAGACATCGATGTTCTCCATACTGAGGAGTGCTTCGAGAGCCTGCATCTTGAGATTTAGACTTCTGGCGTTGAGCAGCATTGCCCTTAATTTTTTTCCATTTTTGTTTTCTAAGGAGGTGGGTTTGTCTTTTGAGCCTTGCCTAAAAAAGGCACTATGGGGGAGGCAAGAGCCTTAGCCAATATCCGGAAGCCCAGTGGTGACAGATGCAAGCCATCCCTTGCGAAGCAGTGTGGCTTGTCCAGCATGTCATCTGAAGCAGACAGACATTGGATCCCCCTAGAATGACACCAGTATTTGAGCCAATTATTAAAGCTGATCATCTTGTCTTTGTATTGTGGCATCATTATTGGTGAGGGCAAGATGCTGCTCAGGGTCAGGGTCATACCAGCCTGGGCTACATAATCAGAGAGCTCCTCTATGTCTCTTTTCATGTAGTCCAGGGAGGTACGTCTCAGGTCATTCACGCCGGCATGGACAATGATGGAGTCATATTTGTACTTGCTTTGGAGTGATCTAAGTGCATGTGTTATGTGGCAGATCCTAGCTCCCGATAAGCAGCTCACTGTTACCCTCTCCTTGTTCAGCCTGGTAAGCGGAACGTCAGTGTGTCTGACACTAGTGTATCAGGCATGATGTTTGGCCTTAAGGGCTGTGATTGTTTGACACACTGATTTATTGAAGTATGTGTTGCATGTGTTATGTTTTGAGGTGGGCGACAGGTGTTCCACACCAGAGGTCAACCCGTCACTGGTTAGATCAGACCATAAACTAATCACTCTGGATGTCCACACCACACCACCACCTCCATCCAAGGAAACCACAGTGAAAAACTTTTCTATAGCAAACTTCACCTTACTTAAGACAGAGGTGGTAAGTTTCACAGCCCCCACGCTAAAGGATAACAGTGTCCAAGATGCAGAAACCTTTACAAATGCACTCTATGAGCACCTACAAGGATGCATGGATCATGCCATCCCTAGCAAAACCAAGACTCACTCCCCTAAGAGAAGGAAACCAATCTGGTGGACCCCTGCCATAAACAGGCTATACAGTAGAAGGAGGAAACTAGTTCACAAAAAAAAGCAAATCCCAAGAAGGAAAGACATCTCTGATCAGTGCAAGTAAGAAACTAAGGTCCCTCGTAAAATCCTCCAAGGCTAACTTCGAAAGAAAAATAGCCAAGGATTCAAAAGATAACCACAAAGCCTTCTTTAGCTATGTCAATAATCTAAGTGGCAACTCGCAGATATGCTCTGAGCTAGTGCAAAATAGCACAAAATATACTGAAAACACTGATATTGCCAACATCCTGGCAGATAGATTCAATGCAAACTTCACCCTCCCACCCCCAAAAGGGCCCACAATAATACCGGAAAAGTGTAGTGTCCCAGAAATCACAGACGCACAGGTGAAAACAGCCCTTTCAAAAGCCAAAAGCGCAGCATCAATGGGAACAGATGGTGTCCCAGGCTGCATTTTGCACAAACTACAGAACGAACTAACCCCCCACCTAAACACACTGTTCAGCCTCAGCCTCTCCACAGGCTACATGCCCATAGAATGGCGCACAGCAGCGGTTATTCTGCTCCACAAAGGAGGGGCCACAACTGACCCTGGTAACTATCACCCCATAAGCGTGACCAGCCTGGTCTGCAAGGCTGTGGAGCGCATCATCATGGAACTCATTAACAAAGACATTGGGAACCTCCAAACACTTGATCCGACCTAGTTCGGCTTTGATAAGGGCAGATCATGCCTACTAAACCTGGTTGACTTCTTAGAGATAGTCACCAAGGCTGTAGATGAGGGGAATGTAGTTCACACAGCCTACCTTGACCTTGCCAAGGCTTTTGACAACATTCCCCACTCGGGAATTATAGAAAAACTCACCAGCCTGAACATAAACCCCTACATCACGAGATGGGTTGCCAGCTGGCTTACAGACAGAACTCACACGGTAAGAATAGCGGGCTCCAGGTCCGACTCTAAACCAGTCACAAGTGGTGTCCCACAAGGCTCAGTCCTGGGACCCCTACTGTTCAGCATATACTTTTCAGAAGTACAGGCAAACACAGGAGGACTATGGCTAACCAAGTTCACCGATGACTGCAAACTGGGAGCCATAATTGACTCTCCGGCTAACATGGACATTCTCCAAAAGGGCCTTACTAAGACAGAGACCTGGTGTCAAAGTCATGGTGTCAAGCTAAATGCCACAAAATGCATAGTCATCCCATTTGGGAAAACAAATCACCCATGAATTACAAGATAGGTGCCAGCCCCCTTAACACAGAAGAGGTAATAAGAGATCTGGGCACCCAGGTAGATAGTAATCTCTCCTTTGACAATCATATTGCCAAAGTAGTTAGGAAATCCTTCTATGTAGCCCATCTAATTACTAAAGGGTTTGCATCCAGAAATAAAGAGGTTATAGTGCCCCTCTACTCGTCACTCATCAGACCCATCATAGAGTACAATGCCCCGTTTGGGATGTACCTCTCAAGACACTTCCAACAGCTGGAAAGACCACAAAAGTACCTCACCAAGAGGATTACTGGTCTCAAACATATGTCCTATGCAACCCGACTCGAAAAACTCCATCTGTACTTAGTGGCATATTGCTTACTCAGAGGTGATCTCTGCCTGACTTACAAAGCCATGTTGTTAGAAAAATATATATTTTAACATGTATAAAGTGCTAGTTTAAAAGCAAATAGTATATAATGCATTTTATTCTATTTACAATATGGCAATAAGAATGATTTTACATGTAATTGCTTGAAGCTTTGGAGCTGCAGTGTATTTGAACTCTGACCCTGGCAGTAGCCAGCTCAGCAAGCTTATCTTTTTCACTAATGATTATCTGCTGGGTCAGGAAATTAAATGTATAAAGCATTGAAAATCTTCTTCCTTCCTCTGGGATAATTGGCCTTGTGAATGTTACCAAGATAAGACACAGCTGCTAAAGTAATGTTGCAAGAAGAACAAAGAAGTATATTACAAGACTGAACCAACTATTGTATTCGAGCAGGACTGAAACCTTGAAGGAGTAACATTTACAGTAAGACATTATAACTAATCAGGTGCTTTGCAAGGCTGTATTATTCCCATGGGAAAACTTTTAAAATGTATAACATCAGCTTTTTCTTATGAATAGAATATTGTAGACCATAGTGATGTAGATGCCATCTGACTAACCACATCAGTAAGTGGGCACAGCTTGAGTGTTAAACCTATATAAAATTGTGTATTTCCTGCATCATGTCAGACAAAACTCTGTACTTGTATGGTTTTTTGCCTCCTGGTGTACACTAGTAAACTTTTGCATCTGAGCCTCCTGTGTTGTTATCATTGTTTTTATTTAGCAGTTTGGTCCTTCGGTAAACGGAAGCCCTCAGACAGCTACAGATCAGAGTGTACCGGTGGTCAAATACTGCGCAGGAGAAGCTACCGAAATGGTTCTTCTTGAAATATAAAGACCTCCGACTGAATTGTCGTTTTGAGAGGCTGGCCACTTTCTGATCTGCGGCCGAAGAGCGGTCTCGAACTGGTCGACCCAGGAGGCTCAGGTAGGAAGATATTTGCCTTTTTTCTGTTTTAGATCAGGGACTAGGTTACAGTAAATGTCATTGTCAGAGATTTGTTATACAGATCAGGGACAAAAGGAAATCACTGTATATTTTGTCAGAGATCAGGAAAATAGAATAAGGTAGGCAGTTATTCTAGATAAACTGTGTAAGGAACTGAAATACCATGTGGTGAAAAGGGTTAGGTAACATTTTCTTTTAGAATGGGAAATCAGTGCACTAAAAACTCGCGAGATCCGCCCCTAACTGAAGACGCAAAATATATGCAATTACAACGGGCTGATAATGTAAGGTATTATACAAAATGGGTTAATAAATACGGATTTGACAGTAAATTAAATAAGATTTCATTAGTTAAGCTTTTAAAACAGCTTAAATCTGACTCAGAAGGTCAGGCAAAAAAACAACAGCAATTAGGCATTCCTCAGGCACACAGGTGGATTGAGGAAGTAAACCGAAGGGAACAAAAAACTAAAAATGCTAAAACGTTATTTTTAGACAAAGAGGATAATAATACAGTAAGAGCAACGGCTCCTCCTCCTCCGCCCCCTCTGATGCCTTTTTCAGGATATGAAGCAGGAGGACAAGCTGGTCCACCTCCACATTATCCTGAAGTCACAAGAACACTAAAACCATTTGTTAGAGATCCTATTGAAACTAGGTCCCGGACACGTAAAACACTTGGGGACACAGACTTATATCAAGTAGGGAGAAACAAACTAGATGAGAGTGAGGAAGAAATCTGTCCACTAATCTAGGTACCAAATCCTCAGGCAGGACAGGAAGGGCAGGACCCAACTCTTCTAGTATATAGACCATGGACACCGAAAGATATTCGGAAAGCTACAGAGGGAATCCCTCATCCAAAAGTTAATTATACAAAGTTTTTACAAGATTTACAAGGTATGAGACTAAGTTACCACTTGAATGGGGAAGAAGTAGAAAAAGTAGTTAGACAGATTGTGGGTCCAGACTGGCACATGATTTGTGGCACCTGGAATCCTTGTAATGCAGAGCTTAAACCACTCCCACATAGTGACGCAGAACTAGACAACAGAGTGAAAGGTCTTACAGACCGAATTTCTGAAAAATGGAAACCTAGAGCAGATTGGACTTGCATTAATCAATGCATACAACAGGAGAATGAAACTGTAGATGGGTACTATGGTAGATTATTGGAATGTTTCAATAACCATAGTGGTATGGCTATTCCTGAAAATGAGACACATGATACCTCGTATGAACAGCAACTTAAAAAGTGCGTTTTTGAAAGGTTGCATTGCACCTATCAGTAGCTTTATTACAAAGCATATGATAGATCATCGAACAAGTAGGCTACAAGCCTTACTTGAATATGTTAGACATGCTGAAAGACACTTTAATAGTAAAAAGAAAAAGAAGACACAGGTCTTCACAGCTGAAGACGGAGCTGAGGTCTTTGTAGTACAGTCAGGTAAAAAGGGTAAGAAAAATGCCCAGGGAAATAGACAATCTGACAAAAGGTCAGAAGATTTTGAAGAGAGAAAAAAGAAAGGTGAGTGCTTTAAGTGGGAAAGAAAGGACATTTAGCAAGGGATTGCAGGCTAAATAAAAAGGTGACTACAGAAAATAAAGGTGATGAGGACTGACTATATGATAGTGATGAAAGTCAAAAATCATCAGGAAAGGCTAACAAACAAAGGACAAATGTAAATGTAGTGGAAGGAACAGAGGAAGTGCAAGCAGATGTAGAGGATGAAGAAGGTGAAATTTTAGATTTGGCATTACTGAGCTTGGAGCTCTATCTGGCAGACACAAAACCGGAAGTTACACTTCTGGTGGAGGGAAGGGAAGTTAAATTCCTGTGTGACTCAGGAGCATCACGAACTTTGATACACCCCTCCAAGTTACCAGAATATTCCGAATCACCTGATTATATATTAGTCAAAGCAGCAAATGGACAGCTATATAGGGAGCCACTCTCCCATGATATAGCAATAACTGACCCTGTTTCAGGTATGACTCAGAAAAGTAAAATTGTAGTTTCTGCAAAATGTCCAGTAAACTTACTGGGAAGAGATCTTATGCAGATATTTGGCATAGCGGTAGTTCCCACTATGCAGGGT
Organism: Protopterus annectens; assembly: GCF_019279795.1. Classification (NCBI taxonomy): domain Eukaryota; kingdom Metazoa; phylum Chordata; order Ceratodontiformes; family Protopteridae; genus Protopterus; species Protopterus annectens. The sequence continues at coordinate 1,076,300,871 of NC_056732.1, read as the reverse complement.
ATGGAGGCACAAAGACAAATGGATAGTTTTGTGGTGCGACCGAAGGGTGAAACTTTTTACTGGTACAGCCAGGACCTAGTTACGACTGGTCCAGGGGCAGTAACCAAGGAACTGATGAATATAGCCATCAGTAAGGTCCTCTCCTTTGACACTGACCAACAGCATTTGTTACATTGTACTTTATACTACTGTAGCATGCCAGGACCTGATAAAGAATATGAGCAAGAATTATTCAAAAACCCTGCTAACAGATTAGTATTACGAACCTTGTATTGGGATACTGAGGGAAACAGTGTGGTAAGCTGTTCATTACCTCAGGAATTTATGAGACTGTACAAATCTAATCGACTACCACATCAGCTTGACAAAGAATAAGGATGTGAAATGGGCGGACTTAGGAGAAAAAGTAACAAGATGGGAAAAACAAACTGAGTTAGAATTATCAGAGCAGGGAATACAAAAACAGAAATTGAATTGGCTAACACAGACACATCCAGCTGTACACTTACAAACTAGTGAAGACAGCTGATTAGCATTCTTATTAGAAGAAGAAGAAAAAGCCTTGTGTGACATACCAGATATTCTTTGGTCAACAGGTAAATCAGATGTAGGACTTATTCAAACAGCAGGACCAGTAACTATTACACCAAAATCAGCATTTAGACCACAGAAAAGACAATACCCCTTGAGGAAAGATGCAGAGCAAGGAATCAAGCCTATAATAGCAGCATTACTCAAGGAAGGAGTACTGGTAGAATCTCTTGATTCACCATGTAACACCCCTCTATTTCCTGTTAAAAAAGCAAATGGGGAATGGCGGATGGTACAGGATTTACAAGCTGTAAACAATGCAATAATACCCAGATCACCTACGGTGCCAGACCCACACACCTTGTTGAATGATTTGAAGCCACAACAACAATATTTCACTGTGGTAGATATAAGCAATGCTTTCTTTTCAATACCTATGCATCCTGATAGCCAGTATTGGTTTGCGTTTACATTTCAAGGTAAAAGATATACCTATACTCGGCTACCACAGGGATATTGTGAAAGTCCAATGATATTTGCACAAGAAATGGCAAGCAACCTGGCAGGGTTTACCCCACCAGGAGGTAGTCAGATTCTACTTTATGTAGATGACATTTTGCTAGCAGCTCCCACCCAGCATCAATGCAGAGAGGATATGATAGCATTATTGAAATTTTTAGCAGCACAACGACACAAAGTAAACAAAAGTAAGTTACAACTTTGGAGAAAACAGGTTAGATACCTAGGATATGTAATATCCAATGAAGGTAGAATATTAGACGAAGACAGAAAAACAGCGATTTTACAGGCACCTAAACCAGCAACCAAGAAGGAAATGATGTCCTTCTTGGGAACGACTAATTTTTGTCGAAGCTGGATATCAAGCTATGCTTTAGAATCTGCTCCACTGGCTGATTTAATATATAAAACACCAATGGCAGCACAAGATGTATTACAATGGACACCTGAAGCAGAAACAGCTTTCTGCAGACTAAAACAATTGATAGCTTCATCATTAGTTTTAGGACTTCCAAATTACCACAAAAGATTTTTCAGACCGTAGATTGTAAACAGGGATACATGACATCAGTTTTGACGCAACAGCATGGGGAAAAGCAACGCCCCATAGCTTACTATTCATCACAGTTAGACCCAGTGGCATGATCGTTGCCTCACTGTGTGCAAGCAGTAGTCGCAGCTGCAATGGCAGCACAGGCTTCGGCCTCAGTGGTGTTATTCCACCCTCTCACATTGAGAGTGCCTCATGCAGTCGCGATAGTTTTACTGCAAGAAAAAATAGCATATCTATCTCCTGCTAGACGTCTTTCATGCAGAAAGGGTCCTACAGGGAAATATCTAGTAGGATATGCAGTAGTCACAGTTACAGAGATTTTAGAAGCCCAACCCTTACAGCATAACCTGTCTGCTCAAGCAGCAGAACTGATAGCCTTAACACGGGCTTGCACTTTAGCGAAAGATAAATGTGTGAACATATATACTGACAGTCAGTATGCTTTCTCTACAGTGCATGTTTTTGGACAACAATGGAAAAATAGAGGAATGATAACATCTAATGGTAAACCGATTAATCATGCGCAACTTATTTTGAACTTGTTAGATTCTATTCAGTTACCTACTAAAGTAGCTATTTGTAAATGTTTAGCTCATACAAAACAACAGGATACAATTTCAAAAGGAAATGCAAAAGCTGATGCAGCTGCAAAGCAAGCAGCCTCAGACTCAGAAACTTTACTTTTAACCGAGGAATTACAACCCTCTGAGATTTTAGATCTAGAAATGTTAAAAACAATGCAGACACTAACTATGAAAGCGGAGAAACAAAAATGGGAGAAACGAGGTGCAATCCTCGAAAATGGACTGTATATCTCCAAAGAGAAAAAAACAATATTGACGTCTAATTTATTTAGATATGCAGCTTTGTTGAGCCATGGGCAGTGCCATGTCTCAACAGGGGGGATGGTACAGTTAGTAAATCGAATATTCCAAACATATGGATTCACAAACTTTACACAAAAATTTTGTGCAGCATGTCATATCTGTAACAAGCATCATGCACAAGGGGCATTCAAACCCAAGCAAGGGAGTTTTCCTATACCACCATATCCGTTCCTTACTATCTGTATGGATTTCATAGAACTGAACAAATGTGAAGGGAAAAATACTGTTTAGTAATTATAGACATGTTTTCCAAATGGGCAGAAACTTTTCCAACTAAAAATCTGGATGCAGCAACAGTGGCAAAGGCCCTAATAAAAGAAATAATTCCTAGATTTGGCATACCGGAAAGAATCTATAGTGACAATGGGACACATTTTGTTAATCAGACGATTCACCAACTTGGGAGATTCTTTGGGATCTCCTTGAAGAATCATTGTGCTTACCACCCACAGTCTGCAGGACTGGTGGAAAGGTACAATGGAATTTTAAAAAGCAAGTTGAGGAAGTTAGTAAATGAGACACAGAAGAATTGGATTTGCTGTTTGCCTTTGGCACTGCTGAGCATGAGAACAGTTCCAAATATAAAGGGTTTGACCACCTTTGAAGTGATATTTGGAAGGGCATATTATGTGCCACAGTGGAAAGCTCTCATGCATGCAGAACTAGAGGCTGACAGCTCATTAGCTAGCTATATGAGGAAACTGTTAACAAATAAAACTGTTTTGCAGTTGAACTCTTTTTCAGATAAAAGACAGACCAGACCGTTGGAAGCAGTGCTGACTCCGGGGTCCTGGGTGTGGTTGAAGGTTACGAAGAGGAAGAATTGGGTGAGCCCAAAGTGGGAAGGACCATACCAGGTGCTGTTGGCGACGCCTACTGCAGTCAAAGTTGCTGAGAGGTCGTCCTGGGTCCATCTGACGCACTGTAAACCGGTAAAGAATTTTCAGCTTGATAAACATTTTGTGACTGACACACAACAAAGGCAGGATGGCCAAGAGCAAAACGAGTAAAAACACTGATCAACCCCAAAGATGTTGTTTAATCATCTTGCTGACTATGCATTTATTGACTATGATTGTGATGACCTTTCTTTTGTTGTGGTTCCTCCTACATATAACCACACAAGTGAAAGTGGAGAGACGTGATGAACTGTCTGTAGACTGGCATCCAAACTTTAACACATACCTAGCTATGAAGCGTGTATATGTAGAGACTATGAACATTTCAAATTGCTGGGTTTGTACTGCTATACCAACAGCATATGGAGGACTGTTGATGTCCGCTGTCCCCTTGGGGATAAATGAGACTTGGGAAAATTTACTTTTTGATACAGGTTCTGTAAGATCACAGGACAAAATTGCATTGTATTTGCCTATTACACAGAAGGGAATTGTATGTTTTTACAAGAATGACACACTCCAAGTGGGTTGGAGTAACTGTAACATAACTATATCTTATAAATGCTATATTAAAGCTAAAGATAAAGGCACTGTTTGTAACACAAATTATGATTCATACTTGAGCTTAATGAAAACAACATTAAAAGATGTGCAGAGAAATCATGTTTTACATAAACAATTGTCTGTTATAGATAAGAAAATGTTTCATTCAGAATTAACCCGCATCAGTACTAAAGTAGAAAACTGTTATTTTGTTTGTGGGGAAAAAGACATATAAATGGCTACCTGAGAATTGGTCCAGCAGTTGTTTTTTGGGTTATCTGGTTCCGGCCATAAGGCATACTGCAGGATTACCTCTAGGTAAGATACGAAATGTAAGAGATGTAGCCCGAAAACCTGAAGATCCAATCGGAAAACCTGTAAATCCAGTGGGAAAAATCAAAGCTGGTTGGAAGGACCATCATTCCGTAAAAAATAAAGAAAAATTGACTCATATGGACTTGAGTGACAGTGTTATATCCTGGGCTGGAATACTTCCAGCATATGGAGCAGTCAAATCGATCTGGGAGTTGAGAAAGCTGTCAAAACTTCTCGAAGTAATGAGTAACGCAACTTTTTCTGCTCTCGAACTAGTGACTGATGAATTGAATGCAATGAGAACTGTTGTGCTACAAAATCGAATGGCTCTTGACTTCACCCTAGCGGCAAGAGGTGGTACGTGCGCGCTTATCAAAGAAGAATGTTGTGCGTTCATACTAGACAATCGACATGAAATTAATGACCACCTAGAGGTAATACAGCAGGTATCGGCCATGACTGAACCAGGCCCAAACCCACTGATGAACTTTTTCCAGAGTCTGTTTGGTGGGTGGGGTTCTATCCTAATGAATATTTTGATTGCTATTTGTGTTGGTCTGCTCCTATTGGGAGCATGTGTCTGTTGTGGGATCCCCTGCATGAAAAGATTAGTCAAAGATTTTGTTGATATATCTGTAACTGAAACTTTGTACCAAGACGTTGAATTGGAACTATTAATTCCAGACAAAACTCTTTCCGAAATATAAACTAAATGACTTGCCTAGTTGAAAATCCTTAAGGGAGAAGGCTAGGGGATGATAAAACATTGTTTATATTTCTGAATAGAATAAAAAGTATTAAAAGGGAGGAAAATGTTAGAAAAATATGTATTTGAACATGTATAAAGTGCTAGTTTAAAAGCAAATAGTATATAATGCATTTTATTCTATTTACAATATGGCAATAAGAATGATTTTACATGTAATTGCTTGAAGCTTTGGAGCTGCAGTGTATTTGAACTCTGACCCTGGCAGTAGCCAGCTCAGCAAGCTTATCTTTTTCACTAATGATTATCTGCTGGGTCAGGAAATTAAATGTATAAAGCATTGAAAATCTTCTTCCTTCCTCTGGGATAATTGGCCTTGTGAATGTTGCCAAGATAAGACACAGCTGCTAAAGTAATGTTGCAAGAAGAACAAAGAAGTATATTACAAGACTGAACCAACTATTGTATTCGAGCAGGCCTGAAACCTTGAAGGAGTAACATTTACAGAAAGACATTATAACTAACCAGGTGCTTTGCAAGGCTGAATTATTCCCATGGGAAAACTTTTAAAATGTACAAAATCAGCTTTTTCTTATGAATAGAATATTGTAGACCATAGTGATGTAGATGCCCTGTGACTAACCACGTCAGTAAGGTGGGCACAGCTTGAGTGTTAAACCTATATAAAATTGTGTATTTCCTGCATCATGTCAGACAAAACTCTGTACTTGTATGGTTTTTTGCCTCCTGGTGTACACTAGTAAACTTTTGCATTTGAGCCTCCTGTGTTGTTATCATTGTTTTTATTTAACACATGTCCAACTCAGAATTGATGGACATGCTCCACCTAAAGAAATCGAAGTCACTGTGAGCCACTCGCTCTAGTGAGCTAAACCTCACCACAACAATAAATAGAACATGCTGGAGAGATAGATTCCTGTCACAGTGACTCCCCATGCTTTGGAACAAAATTCCTAACTACATTAGGAAGAGCCCCTCACTAACACTCTTCAAGAGAACCCTTGATGAGTGGATGGGTAACAGAAAATACACCCCTGGGATCACTTCATTGGCTCTTCTTGACAGAGGCTCAGTTAATTAATCAATGGGGCGGTGAAAGCTGACACACTCTGGCTAGGCTTATAAATGCCCTTCGGCAGATAGCCTAGTACCTACCTATGAACCTATAAACCTAAATGCAGTACAGTTTTTTGGTATGATTACTTGCTGGTTCATCAAGTTTTTGGATTAAGCTGCATATCAAGCTGTCTTCTGCCTGCTTTGGGGAATTTTACAGTTTTATCATCATCTTGCATGATGTGGACTGAAAATGGTTTAAAAGTTTCAGACAATCCTTTCATAATCATTGCAATTAGTAATCCATCACTGAGCTTCTCCCCAGTATTTCTAAGTGCCGTAATGGCCATTTCAGCCCTAATAATATAGTCTGTGACACTTTCACTGGTGGCCTTCTGGAGGCTTGTTAATTCGGTGTATAGGCTAATTACCCATGGCTTCTCTTTCCCGGCATAATGGTCTCTCAGGATCTGAAGCACTTCTCTACCGTCATCTGCAGCTTCTCTCTTGACGAGGGACAAACTTTTGTTGTCTAAGAACTGTATTAGTTCTGCATAGGCCTCCTCATTTTTCTCAGCGTCGCCTTCCTCCTCATTCTCATCATCCTCTGCGTCCTGCTGCACATTTTGTAAAATGGCATCTTTCAGCCCTAGCAAGCGCAGGTGTCCCAGAAACTTTGTTTCCCACAACTCGTAATTCTTTTCATCTCTGTCAAAACATAGTCTATGCCATCGGCTTCCTACTTCCCTCCTGGGCCCATAACCTGTTGGTGGTGTCATCTTAAGGGCAAGAAAGTCAGGTTAAACATACATTTACAGAGGAAAATAAACACATGTGAAGGCAATCAATCTGGTTAAAAACGGAATAGGGGAACAACCCACGCTTCCTCCTTTATTATAAAGCACATGGTCACATGATCTCTCTTGACCTCTCCACACCAACGACGTCAGTGTAAGAGCACATATACGATCATTCACTCTCTTTTATTATTATCAGCCAACAGTACATTTCAGTATGCTAGGTATCTATAACTGCATACTTGACAATGCAAGTATCTCTTAAAATGTTAATGGATGAAGCAGGGTATGATTAAGTGAAATAGATGTTTTCAACAATTTTAGTTTGAGTCACACTGGTGTCATTTGTTTATAGGATAAAAACTTAACCTCTTTTGTGCCAGCCAAATGGGGTATGACTACTCTCATGGCAGAGAGCCTGTACACTGAAAGGCACAATACTGTGACAAGATTGTTGCATGGGGGAGTGTGCAAACACTGCAACAAGGGTGTAACCAGGCATACTCTCTGTACTGTAAAGTGTACATTTTTCTTTGCATCACTCAGAAAGATTGTAGCTTTTTCAAGTTATATTATGTCTAAAGTAATGCCTCTGACAACAAATGCATAACTTGCTGACAGACAGTATTGGTAATCTACAAGCAATATCTTTAATAGTTTTAGAGAGAACCACTGAAAATGATTGTGTGCATTTATTAACTGCTATGGGGCAGCATTTTGAAAGACATGTCCTTTTTTACGTCAGGTAGGTTGGAAGGCGATAAAATAAGTTTGTGAGTACAGAATATAATTTTGTGGCCACACCCCTGCACTACAATATAGAAGTAGCTGAGAAGTACTTAAAAAGACAAAAGTAACATTAATCAATGGAATTACTACACCTAGCAATGACAGTGTCTCATGTACAGACAGACACAAAAGTCATAAAATCTAAGTACTGCATGGATAAATTACAAAAAAGCATTTGGCAGCATCCCACATTGATGGATAAAGGAGTGCTTACAGATGTATAAAAAACATCCTGCACTGATAGTTACATTACAGTGAAAATAAAACAGTGCAAACCACTTTGCAATTAACTCATGGCAAAGGTGAAATTATTATCCCAGTGATAAAAATTCAGTGAGGATATTACAGTGTGATTCTTTGTCACAGCTGTTGTTTTGTCTTGCCCTTAACCCATTAAGCTATTTACTTAACAGGTTAGGTCTTGGTTATAATTTGGCTCCCACAAAATACACTTGCTTTAAAAATTTCTCATCTTCTTTTTGTGGGTGACTTAAAACAGTATAGTTTATCAAATGACAACTTGAAAGAATAACCACAAGGGGTTAAAACTTTCTCAGATGATATAAGAATGACATTTGGTCTTGATAAAAGTGTAAAAGCAGCATTTAAAGATTACAGTACCAAGAAAATATCAGTCTAGGACAGGAATGTGATATAAAGGTACTTGAGCTGGAGGGAGTGTATATATCTGAGAACTGTTGAAGGATCGGCAATAAAGCATGAACAAATGTGAATAAAACTCAGTAAGGAATACTTCAGAAGACTAAAACTAATATTGAAAACAGCCCTGACATCTATGAATAAATTCCAGGCTATAATTTGCTCCTCTTGTTTTAACTAAAAGCTCGGTTTTGGTGTGATTGACTGTCCCCTAAAGGTATTGGATCATTTGGTCAGAAAAACAAGAAAATGCTTCATGGTTATCAAATGCGATATAAAAATCAGTGTATACCAAGATTATAAATCCTTCACTCTGAAGGAGGTATGGGCCTCATTGAAACTGATTATATGTATAGATCTGTGATCATGGGATAGCATACATATCTGCTAGTCTCATCAAATCCAAATACAGTGAAAGTTTTACAAAAAGAAGAGAGAAAATCTAAGATGACCTCTCCTCTTAGTTTAGCAGAAGCATTCAGGTGGCAAGTAGGAATCAAAATCAAACCAGAATTGGACAAAAATCAGACAGCAACTGTATGTGCCAAAAAGCAAAAGAAAAAAATATATGAAGAAGGTTCCGATAAAAAGAAAAGAAATGTGAAAAAGCTATAAATATAGTGACAGATATAGAAATCTCCTAGAACAATCTTGTGTTGATCAGGATTTATGCAGAAATGGTTAAGAAGAGGTGAGATAAAAACATGTGGGAGAACAGACAAATTTGGTTTGGTAAAAAAAAAAATCAGAAATAGTTGCACACCTTGTTGCTGGGTGCAATACTCCCATGGTAGAGGGCCTGTACACTAAAAGGCACAATAATGTGGCATGATTTTTGCACCGGGGATTGTGCAAACACTACAATATAGCAGTAGCTGAGAAGCAATGGAAACATGAACCACAAAGCATTATAGATAATGTTGAAGTGGGATCACCCATTACAACAATTTAAAAAATAGATGCAAGAAAACCAGACATAGTATTACATGAAAAAAAGACAAAAGTAGCATTGATCACTGAAATTGCTACACCTAGCAATTACAGTCTTTCACATATGTAGAGAGACACAACATTACAAAATATCAAGATTTGCAGATAGAAACAAGAGAAATGTGGAAAAAAGCTGCACAGAGTTGCAATTGTAATAGCTGCAATGGGTCTCATAAAAAAGTTTACAGTCATATTTAGATATGCTACCAATATATGTAACTCCATATGCAGAAGGAGCTGGTTCTGGGCTCATTGCGGGTACTGCGAAGAGCACTTTTGGCTAACACCAAAGACTGAAACAATACTAATTTCATGAACTTTAATTATACTCTGACTTAGGAATGGGGTCCATTCTCAACATGGGATTAGAAACCAAAAAAATTTGGAGAAATTAAACTGAGGGGTATGGTTATTTTGGCTCAGACTGGTTTGACCAGGCTTAAGATGACTGTGTTTTAAGGATAGTTAGGATGGTGCTTAGTAAGGGTTGAGGTAGAGCTTATTTCTATCCATGGTACGCAGTGTTGAAGCTTAAGTCACTATTTAGTAAAATAATTGATTTTACACAAAGTTAGCGATTTTGGTCAGGGATGTAAATTTTGTTTCTTCTCTTATAACTGCCTTTAGTGTAAGTCCAGGCATTTGACACAGCTTGCAAGGTAATGACAAGTTGAGTTAGGAAGGCCCCCGACTACCAAGAAGGTACTCAGTCTAGTACATTTATTGAGCAGAATATATTTTATGTCTCTTCTGCCTCTTGTCCTCTGATTGCTCTTCAATCTCATTTTATTTATTTATTTAACATTTGTTTACCAGGAAAGTGTGACTTGGAACAAAGCCAATTTTCAGCGAAGGCCTGGAGAGAAATGCTCCAGAAGCATATCTTTGAATCGTGGGAGGAAACCGGAGCACCCAGAGGAAGCACACACAAATGCAGGGAGGACATGCAGACTCCACACAGAAGGCACCCCACCTGAGAATTGAACCGAAGAACCTCTTGCTGTGAGGCGACAATACTACCGCTGCACCACTGCACCGACCATTTACAAGTCACTGCATCATCTTTGTCTGATCATGCATTTTTTTCCTGGAATTTTTGTCCTGGGATACACTTCCTATGATATGGAGACTTTCTAACTTGTATATCCTTCTGAGGTCTTCCCAGAATGAGTTGAACCATAGTATGTTGAGTTTCAATAAATGCATGGTCTGATTTGACAAAACATTAGTTTAAGCAGGATGTTTTTTAGTTCTTTTGTAGTACAGGCTTAGGTCTTGGACTGCCTCTCTCTGCAGGAACTGGACTAAAAAGTGTACTGAAGTTATGTAAATGTTGTTTAACCCAAATATTTATGTCTGAAATTGTGATGAGTGCATTGGAGATTTCCAGAATAGTTTGGCAAGGAGAATGCAGTAGATTTTAGGCTGTTCATTGGCTACTCTCATTGAATGCCGTTGACTGAGGTTTTGTTTTTCCAAAGCTAAAAGGTTGTAGTCCTTCATTAAAGAAACTGTAGAACAGATCTCATCTGGCTACTTTACTTTGTGGTCCTGAGTCTGGCATTTTCAAGTTTTCATTCTTAATCTTTTATCAATAGTTTCAAAGGTTCCAGTGGCTCTAGCAGCCAAGGAATTTTTTGTGTCAGTAGAGGCATTCAGTGATTATGTCCAGGGGGTCATACCCTACAGTTATTAGCAGCAGTAGTAAACAGTTTGGTCTCCCACTATCTCCTCAAGAACTTGAAGTAGTCTTTAAGAAAATAAAGAATGGTGAGGCTGTAGGCCCCACTGACTTACTGGTAGAGGTCTAGCATTTTCTATCCTCTGATATGAAAGGGAAGGTGATGAATTTTCAGTTCAGCAAGGGTAACAGATGGGAGGTTGGCTTAATTGTTAAGGTGTTTACCTTACAGACACAAGGTGCAAGGTTTGATTCTCGCTTGGGGTAATTGTCTAGATTTAAAATGGCCCACAAGGGCAGTTAGTCTTGTATGAACCTATGAACTTAATATCCCCAGTCATCATGGAGGTATGGCTATATTACTGTGGTACCTAAGCCTGGAAAGGATACCACTAATGCAGGTTATAATCAACTAGTCTATATAATAAGTAAATGTTATGCCCCTGTGAGATAATAGAATGAATCAGGTTATCAGAACTCTAGTGCACCCTGACTAGATGGAGTTTATTACAAACAGGCATATTACAGGGGCTATTGTCTGTACTGAAACCTAGGCACAGGGCTAAGTAAGTGGTCAGGAGACATTCATTTTCTGCTGTTGTCACATTATGTCTCAGGACCATTTGGCTCTCTCGCTGGCATAAAGGTCACAGTGGTGCAGTGAGTAGCATTCTCACCTCATAGCAAGACATTTTCCATTTCATTTTTCTGCTGGGATGTTTTCTGTGTGTAATCAGCATGTGTTCTCTGTCTTCACATGGATATATTCTCTGGGTATTCCAGTTTTCTTCCACATGTCAAAGACGTGGTAGGTGGATTGGTGGTGCTTAAGTTGTGTGTATGTCTGTGTGTGCACGCACATGTGTGTGTGTGTGTGTGTGTGTGTGTGCGTGTGCGTGTGTGTGTGTGTGTGTGTGTGTGTGTGTGTGTGTGTGTGTGTGTGTGTGTGTGTGTGTGTGTGATATGGAAGAAAGACCTTGCAACTGACATTTTTTACCTGTTTTCCTAGTAAACTCTGTGGATCGTGCTAGTTGCTCATGAGGTCATAGTACAAGTCAGATATGACTTCATAGCATTGGATAGATGGAAGAAATTTAATTTCCCTTTTTAATTCAGAGGTCATTGCAGTTACAATGCAGAGAGTGAGAGTGCAGACTGCAGAAGGATTGAATGGCACATCTGACAGTTGTCTACTCACAGGTTGTCTAATTTCCTTGCCAAATAGATAACTCTGAATGACATAACAGTGGCAGTTCAGAGGTATTTCAGGAACAGGCTTTGTTAGAAGGTAGCACTTTTAAATGTATGACATATAGGGTGTGTTGACTCTGTCATAAAGATAAATGGCTATAAAAATTTCCATGTTTGGTGAAATAATGCACTACGTAGTTGACGACAGTTGCTTGGTAAGATGAGTGTTCTCTTTGAAAGTGTCCAGGTAGAATTTCAGTTGTAGTCTTCTGATTTCTTTATGTATACTGGTGAGATGACCATGTTAGGGATCTCTTAGCTCCTGTTAATGAAGCATATCTTACAAAAAGTCCTGGCACTGGCCTTTTGGAAGCAGTTGGTAGCTGGAAACAATGCATTTTCTAGCTACCTCTCTTTAATTTACCAATTTATTCAGGATGGGTGTAGGCCTTTGACTGCACCCTTTTAGAAGCACATTTATAGTGTAATGACAGAAGACCTGTCTGATTCAAATAAACATGTAGAACAAGGGGTCCCTTTTCTTGACATTTCATCATCCATTTTGCATCTTTTTACATGGTGGCTGCTCTGCTTCTCTTGTTATACTCTTGACAAAATGGAAGGAATGCTACTCAGCTCCTTTAAAATATGTTGGAGATGCCCAGAGTTGGCCACACATTTTTGCTGGATACCCAATTTCATGAGGCTTAGCAAGCATGTCAGCTCATTTGGGCTCCATATTTAGTATGCTATGTTCAGAGATGATTTACTTGCCTGATAAAGTTTCATTTTCTCAGTCACCATGTTTCAAATCTACCATGAAGACATGGAAGCAAATGGGACTACCAAATGTATACACATGGAGAGCCATGGTGTTAAGGTATTACTTTATGGAAACTTCTGGTTACATATCAGACAGGAAAAACTCTAAGTCAGACCATTCGGAATGAAGGGTAGTCTTTGGTTGGGCCCTGTTGACATTTCAATACATCATTGATCTGTAATGTTTTAAAGTTGTGTTATAAGGCATCTGATAATTCAGTTAGTGGGGCATGGAAATTCTGTTACCACTCCTGACAATATTGTAATGTTTCAGAAAAGCTGCTTTAAATAAAAAAAAAATGCATCAACATTTAAAGTTACCATATCTACTGCCTAGTATTAAAAAGCCGTATTTTATATTCCAGAGAAAATTTTTGACCTGATGTTTGTTTGTTGCAGTTGTTTGTGCCATTTTGTTTCTATTATAATTTTATAGTAATGTGTTTAGCAACAACACATATTTAAACAGAGATTTTAATTTAATCTGGGTGTGGCATATTCTTCAGTAAAAGTAATATTGTCTGTCATACCTGCAAATTTGCCTTTATATAATGCAGCTACTTTACATTTTGAAGGAGAACAATTTATGAAAGGAATTCCCTGTTTAATGTCTCCACTGCATCATGTCTGCCTGTTGAAGATCTGAACTTTAAAAAATAAACATTGCTTCCTTCTAAACTTGAATAGAATTCTAAACTCTTTCTTGTAACACCTTTTTTTCAACATTAGTTAGCTACCTCATTCACAAAGATTTCTGAACTGTATGGCCTAACATATATAGAGCCATATACCCTCTTTCAGAAGGATATAATGCCCCTGTGGTGATTATTTTAAATCCAACTACTGGATCCAATGCAAGGGACATCTGAATGCCATTTTAGAGAAAATGGTATATACAAAGCAGTACTTGCACATGCTGTGAAAAGTGTTGCTTTTGTTGAGTTGCCATATCCTCATCTGGGGGCCCACATCTTCTGCTTCTGCCACTCGTAATGATTATAACCAATGCCAATGTCACTGTACTTCTGCCACTCCTAATGATTATAACCAAAGCCAATATTACTTTACTTCTGCAACTTCCAATGATTACAACCAAAGCCAATGTCAACATTACTGTACTTCTGCCTCTCCTAATAATTATAACCAATGCCAATGTCACTGTACTTCTGCCACTCCTAATGGTTATAACCAACGCCAATGACACTGTACTTCTGCCACTCCTAATAATTATAACCAACGCCAATGTCACTGTACATCTGCACTCCTAATGGTTATAACCAATGTCAGTGTCACTGTACTTCTGCCACTCCTAATGGTTATAACCAATGTCAATTGCACTGTACGTCTGCCACTCCTAATAATTATAACTAACTCCAATGTCACTGTACATCTGCTACTCCTAATGATTATAACCAATGCCAATGTCTCTGTACTTCTGCCACTACTGATTATAACCAATGCCAATGTCACTGTATGTCTTCCACTCCTAATGATTATAACCAATGCCAATGTCACTGTCCTTCTGCCACTCCTAATGATTATAACCAATGCTAATGTCACTGTACTTCTGCCACTCCTAATGATTATAACCAATGACAATGTCACTGTACTTCTGCCACTACTAATTACTATAACCAATGCCAATGTCACTGTACTTCTGCCACTCCTATTGATTATAATCAATGCCAATGTCACGTGTACTTCTGCCACTCCTAATGATTATAAACAACGCCAATGTCACTGTGCTTCTGCCACTCCTAATGGTAATAACCAACGCCAATGTTACTGTAGTTCTGCCACTCCTAATGATTATAATCAACACCAATGTCACTGTACTTCTGCCACTCCTAATGGTTATAACCAATGCCAATATCACTCTACTTCTGCCACTCCTAATGGTTATAACCAATGCCAGTGTCACTGTACTTCTGCCACTCCTAATGGTTATACCAGTGCCAATGTCACTGTACTTCTGCCACTCTTAATGATTATAAACAATGCCAATGTAAGTACTTCTGCCACTCCTGATTATAAACACCAGTGTCACTGTACTTCTGCCACTCCTAATGATTATAATCAACGCCAATGTCACTGTACTTCTACCACCCCTAATGATTATAAACAACACGTGTCACTGTACTTCTGCCACTCCTAATGATTATAATCAATGCCAATGTCACTGTACTTCTGCCACTCTTAATGATTATAACCTAAGCCAATGTCACTGTACTTCTGCCACTCCTAATGGTAATAACCAACGCCAATGTCACTGTACGTCTGCCACTCCTAATGATTATAATCAACGCCAATGTCACTGTAATTCTGCCACTCCTAATGATTATAACCAACGCCAATGTCACTGTACTTCTGCCACTCCTAATGATTATAATCAATGCCAATGTCACTGTACGTCTGCCACTACTAATGATTATAATCAATGCCAATGTCACTGTACTTCTACCACTCCTAATGATTATAATCAACGCCAGTGTTACTGTACTTCTGCCACTCTTAATGATTATAACCAACTCCAATGTCACTGTACTTCTGCCACTCCTAATGATTATAATTAATGCCAATGTCACTGTACTTCTGCCACTCCTAATGATTATAATCAACGCCAGTGTTACTGTACTTCTGCCACTCCTAATGATTATAATCAACGCCAGTGTCACTGTACTTCTGCCACTCCTAATGATTATAATCAACGCCAATGTCATTGTACTTCTGCCACTCCTAATGATTATAACCAACACCAATGTCACTGTACTTCTGCCACTCCTAATGATTATAATCAATGCCAATGTCACTGTACGTCTGCCACTACTAATGGTTATAACCAATGCCAATGTCACTGTACTTCTGCCACTCCTAATGATTATAATCAACACCAGTGTTACTATACTTCTGCCACTCTTAATGATTATAACCAACGCCAATGTCACTGTACTTCTGCCACTCCTAATGATTATAATCAATGCCAGTGTCACTGTACTTCTGCCACTCCTAATGATTATAATCAACTTCAGTGTTACTGTACTTCTGCCACTCCTAATGATTATAATCAACGCCAATGTCACTGTACTTCTGCCACTCCTAATGATTATAACCAACGCCAATGTCACTGCACTTCTGCCACTCCTAATGATTATAATCAACACCAATGTCACTGTACGTCTGCCACTACTAATGGTTATAACCAATGCCAATGTCACTGTACTTCTGCCCCTCCTAATAATTATAATCAACGCCAATGTTACTGTACTTCTGCCACTCTTAATGATTATAATCAATGCCAATGTCACTGTACCTCTGCCACTCCTAATGATTATAACCAAGGCCAATGTCACTGTACTTCTGCCACTCCTAATGATTATAATCAATGCCAATGTCACTGTACTTCTGCCACTCCTAATGATTATAATCAATGCCTAATGTCACTGTACTTCTGCCACTCCTAATGATTATAATCAATGCCAACGTCACTGTACTTCTGCCACTCCTAATGATTATAGCCAATGCCAATGTCACTGTACTTCTGCCACTCCTAATGATTATAATCAACGCCAGTGTCACTGTACTTCTGTCACTCCTAATGATTATAACCAATGCCAATGTCACTGTACTTCTGCCACTCCTAATGATTATAATCAATGTCAATGTCATTGTACGTCTGCCACTACTAATGATTATAATCAATGCCAATGTCACTGTACTTCTGCCACTCCTAATGATTATAATCAATGCCAATTTTACTGTACATCTGCCACTACTAATGATTATAATCAACGCCAATGTCACTGTACTGCTGCCACTCCTGATGGTTATAACTAATGCCAATGTCACTGTACCTCTAGATAACAATGATCACCCATGCAGTATCAAGTGCAATGTCAGAAAATTTGGCAACATGTATATGACCACACACATCATCTTTATATTTGCGTCCTTCTTATTTTAGTTATTCATTTGCTTATTCTTTCCAGTACAAGAGAACAAAGAGAAGAAAAGTCTGGACACAATGGATGTGCTCAGATGACTCAGATCTATACTAAAAGGGCTAAATCTTTGCGATAGCTTGATTAGCTCTTCGCATCTTTTGTGAAAAGAAAACAAGGCCATCCCTTTGCAAAAACCTTACCCATTCCAAATTGTCGGTTAATGTGATTGTTTTGTTAGGATAAGTATGATAGCATCTTAAGTTGGCCCCACTGACTTACTGGTAGAGGTCTAGCATTTTCTATCCTCTGATATGAAAGGGAAGGTGATGAATTTTCAGTTCAGCAAGGGTAACAGATGGGAGGTTGGCTTAATTGTTAAGGTGTTTACCTTACAGACACAAGGTGCAAGGTTTGATTCTCGCTTGGGGTAATTGTCTAGATTTAAAATGGCCCACAAGGGCAGTTAGTCTTGTATGAACCTATGAACTTAATATCCCCAGTCATCATGGAGGTATGGCTATATTACTGTGGTACCTAAGCCTGGAAAGGATACCACTAATGCAGGTTATAATCAACTAGTCTATATAATAAGTAAGTATAATAAGTAAATGTTATGCCCCTGTGAGATAATAGAATGAATCAGGTTATCAGAACTCTAGTGCACCCTGACTAGATGGAGTTTATTACAAACAGGCATATTACAGGGGCTATTGTCTGTACTGAAACCTAGGCACAGGGCTAAGTAAGTGGTCAGGAGACATTCATTTTCTGCTGTTGTCACATTATGTCTCAGGACCATTTGGCTCTCTCGCTGGCATAAAGGTCACAGTGGTGCAGTGAGTAGCATTCTCACCTCATAGCAAGACATTTTCCATTTCATTTTTCTGCTGGGATGTTTTCTGTGTGTAATCAGCATGTGTTCTCTGTCTTCACATGGATATATTCTCTGGGTATTCCAGTTTTCTTCCACATGTCAAAGACGTGGTAGGTGGATTGGTGGTGCTTAAGTTGTGTGTATGTCTGTGTGTGCACGCACATGTGTGTGTGTGTGTGTGTGTGTGTGTGTGTGTGTGTGTGTGTGTGTGTGTGTGCGTGTGCGTGTGCGTGTGTGTGTGTGTGTGTGTGTGTGTGTGTGTGTGTGTGTGTGTGTGTGTGTGTGTGATATGGAAGAAAGACCTTGCAACTGACATTTTTTACCTGTTTTCCTAGTAAACTCTGTGGATCGTGCTAGTTGCTCATGAGGTCATAGTACAAGTCAGATATGACTTCATAGCATTGGATAGATGGAAGAAATTTAATTTCCCTTTTTAATTCAGAGGTCATTGCAGTTACAATGCAGAGAGTGAGAGTGCAGACTGCAAAAGGATTGAATAGCACATCTGACAGTTGTCTACTCACAGGTTGTCTAATTTCCTTGCCAAATAGATAACTCTGAATGACATAACAGTGGCAGTTCAGAGGTATTTCAGGAACAGGCTTTGTTAGAAGGTAGCACTTTTAAATGTATGACATATAGGGTGTGTTGACTCTGTCATAAAGATAAATGGCTATAAAAATTTCCATGTTTGGTGAAATAATGCACTACGTAGTTGACGACAGTTGCTTGGTAAGATGAGTGTTCTCTTTGAAAGTGTCCAGGTAGAATTTCAGTTGTAGTCTTCTGATTTCTTTATGTATACTGGTGAGATGACCATGTTAGGGATCTCTTAGCTCCTGTTAATGAAGCATATCTTACAAAAGTCCTGGCACTGGCCTTTTGGAAGCAGTTGGTAGCTGGAAACAATGCATTTTCTAGCTACCTCTCTTTAATTTACCAATTTATTCAGGATGGGTGTAGGCCTTTGACTGCACCCTTTTAGAAGCACATTTATAGTGTAATGACAGAAGACCTGTCTGATTCAAATAAACATGTAGAACAAGGGGTCCCTTTTCTTGACATTTCATCATCCATTTTGCATCTTTTTACATGGTGGCTGCTCTGCTTCTCTTGTTATACTCTTGACAAAATGGAAGGAATGCTACTCAGCTCCTTTAAAATATGTTGGAGATGCCCAGAGTTGGCCACACATTTTTGCTGAATACCCAATTTCATGAGGCTTAGCAAGCATGTCAGCTCATTTGGGCTCCATATTTAGTATGCTATGTTCAGAGATGATTTACTTGCCTGATAAAGTTTCATTTTCTCAGTCACTTCTGCCACTCCTAATGATTATAATCAATGTCAATGTCATTGTACGTCTGCCACTCCTAATGATTATAATCAATGTCAATGTCATTGTACGTCTGCCACTACTAATGATTATAATCAATGTCAATGTCATTGTACGTCTGCCACTCCTAATGATTATAATCAATGTCAATGTCATTGTACGTCTGCCACTCCTAATGATTATAATCAATGTCAATGTCATTGTACGTCTGCCACTCCTAATGATTATAATCAATGTCAATGTCATTGTACGTCTGCCACTACTAATGATTATAATCAATGTCAATGTCATTGTCGTCTGCCACTCCTAATGATTATAATCAATGTCAATGTCATTGTCGTCTGCCACTCCTAATGATTATAATCAATGTCAATGTCATTGTCGTCTGCCACTCCTAATGATTATAATCAATGTCAATGTCATTGTCGTCTGCCACTCCTAATGATTATAATCAATGTCAATGTCATTGTACGTCTGCCACTACTAATGATTATAATCAATGTCAATGTCATTGTACGTCTGCCACTACTAATGATTATAATCAATGTCAATGTCATTGTACGTCTGCCACTCTAATGATTATAATCAATGTCAATGTCATTGTCGTCTGCCACTCCTAATGATTATAATCAATGTCAATGTCATTGTACGTCTGCCACTCCTAATGATTATAATCAATGTCAATGTCATTGTACGTCTGCCACTCCTAATGATTATAATCAATGTCAATGTCATTGTACGTCTGCCACTCCTAATGATTATAATCAATGTCAATGTCATTGTCGTCTGCCACTACTAATGATTATAATCAATGTCAATGTCATTGTACGTCTGCCACTCCTAATGATTATAATCAATGTCAATGTCATTGTACGTCTGCCACTCCTAATGATTATAATCAATGTCAATGTCATTGTACGTCTGCCACTACTAATGATTATAATCAATGTCAATGTCATTGTACGTCTGCCACTACTAATGATTATAATCAATGTCAATGTCATTGTACGTCTGCCACTACTAATGATTATAATCAATGTCAATGTCATTGTACGTCTGCCACTCCTAATGATTATAATCAATGTCAATGTCATTGTACGTCTGCCACTACTAATGATTATAATCAATGTCAATGCCCTTGTACGTCTGCCACTCCTAATGATTATAATCAATGTCAATGTCATTGTACGTCTGCCACTCCTAATGATTATAATCAATGCCAATGTCATTGTACGTCTGCCACTACTAATGATTATAATCAATGTCAATGTCATTGTACGTCTGCCACTCCTAATGATTATAATCAATGTCAATGTCATTGTACGTCTGCCACTACTAATGATTATAATCAATGTCAATGTCATTGTACGTCTGCCACTCCTAATGATTATAATCAATGTCAATGTCATTGTACGTCTGCCACTCCTAATGATTATAATCAATGTGGGAGGTTAGGACCTGCTGTACCAGGTCAGCAACTAGCACTGCAGCTTCCTTTAAAATGTTTCTGCACAGAATATTTGTGAAGCTGATACCTGGACATTTATTCACATCTTTTGAAGCATCTTAAGTTGACTGTTCATTCACAGAGCACAGCAATCATTTGTTGCGAGTTGTGTTATAAACCAAACAGCCATTACTGGGAGGTGAAGACAGACTGCATGGCACTCTCATAATCATATTATTATTTCCTTTATCCATTGTCCTTGTGATGACCATAGCACAGATAACATGAGTAATCACACATAAAAGATGTTCAGCTATATGATCACTGCTGCAGGATTAGCTCCCACTCACCATTCCCTATGTGCCCAGTCTAAATTTGTGGTCTGGTGATTCCTGTGTATAGTAAGCTCTGTATAAGATACACTACTCAGTTTCAATAATTACATGCTTTTTCACTTAGTATGTTATTTCAGAAAAAAAAGTGTCTGCTCTGTTCTCCTTGTTTAAAGCTTATCTGCTTTGGCAGTATAACATTTCTGTATAATTGCAAAATCCTCATTTACCTTTTCTCTTTGGATTGTGATACTTTACATTTGTTTAGCTTTATGGCAAGTTTGGTCCTTTCCCATCAGCATTTGTTGTTATATTACTGAGACTGGCTGTTTGTGTGGACTAGAAAAAAAAAAGAGTAATCACTGACTATCCTTTACATTTACAAGAGAGTAAGCATATGTACCCTAATAACTATCCTTGCTTGTGTGTTTGGGTCATATGAGCTCTCCAGGCAGCAGGCTGTGACTCTAACAAAGAGGAGCTACAAGCCCCCTGTGCTTTATTATAGTCATACTTCTCCTACTGGTGTCAGCTAGCGATGTAGCTTATGTGCCCCAGGCACATACCACTGCTAGAAAGATCAGGTCAGACATCGGGTTATCTGCCAGAGGCTAACTCCTGGTCACATTATGATTTCCTGCAGCAATGATCCTGTTCATATAGTAACTATTATGGTGCATGTAGCCATATAAATGTACTTACTAAACAAATGTACTAGATGCAGTCTAATGCTGTGAGAATATGAGTATTACATGAGAAAGCACCTTTCTTGTATTCTTCTGTAAAAAACATTTTACAGCCAGCTGCCTTTTGGCAGAACAGCATAGACTTAGTTTACAGCTTCTAAGCAATAGACTATCTAAAGGCTGTTGTCTTTTCTTTTTAAACCTATCTATAAAAATATTTTCTTCATGGGGTATAAAAAGTGTTGCATTACAGAAAATTTAGCTGGCATTCCTTTTTCTCTCCTAGACCATCTGCAATTAAGCTTCTTTCTCATATGTTCTGAAGAAAGTTAATATAGCTTGAGCTTTTCAAACTTTCAGTTACCCGTGATTTTGTCTGAGATGCACGTGTGTGCTATTAATTTAATCTTTATCAAAATATCCATCAAGAAAATTTCAACTGTATAAAATCTGTTATGTCTAAAATAACCATTGTATTTGTTTAAACAAATCTCTATAACCAAACACGTTATTATTCTGTAATAAATCAATATATGACATCATCAAGCTGTTCTTTATTAGACTGTTATATGTCTGTTAAAAATGTAATTTGATATTTTGAAAAATAGTTCAGATTCCCGCCCCACCAGAACATCAATATTGCATTCCTTTTTCTTTTATGTGTTCTGCAATTAACAAGTGAAGCATTACGTGATTCCTGAACACCACTTACTGTTTTTCATTGTTCTATATGAGTTTCCTTTCTGATTCCTTTATGTTTTTAGCTGTTTTTTTTCTCATCTGAAGTTGCCTTGCCTATACTTGTGTCGTCTAAATGCAAAGTATTTAATCTGTTTCTCAGTAATGCTGTGTACCACTAAGTTCCAACATTCTTAGCAATACAGAGTGATAACAAGCAATAGATGTGTCCACTTTAAAGTTCTATATGTTGAATGTGCTCTTAACTAATTAGTGGCTCCAAAAGAAAGGTGGTTATAATGTTTGCTTTAGTTTTATATTTTCCTCAAAACTAGGTTTAATGATCTGAAGAAGTGTTGGTTGCACAACGTGAAAGTGCTTATCTTGTTTTATGCTTTTATATTTTTATTAAAGAACAGTCCTATCAGCTGTGGTGGTCCTGCCAATTTTTTAAGGTTTTATATTTTCCTACTTAAACTATCTGAGTTGTGATAATGATAGTACAACTTTCCACCACTGTTTGTTAAGGCACTTGCTCAAGCCTAAAATATTACTAATAAATTACTGAAGTATTTTGAATGCTGTGCAATTATGCCTCTTGTATCTGCAAAACTGCAGTTGAATTCCGTTTTATCTGAATTAATAAATGTGTTAGAATTCTGCTAGTCTGGATTGTGTCTATAAATGGCCTTTGACAAGCCTGCACACTCATTTTTCAAATAATATGTCATGCTGCTTGGCTAATAAGTGGCCGTCAGACAGCATGAGATAATTCCCACATTGTCTTAGGATACCCATCTCAGTATGGCTGGATACAGAAATTGTGGGAAAGTGCTAGTCCATGATTTTGACAGATCTGATTTTTGAGGCAGGGAGGTTGGTATTCACTGGGGTTGGTAGATGGGTTTCATTCTGGGGTGCAAGGATGATGGCACCTGCTGGAGTAGGTAGTCTGTGGTGGCTTTTTACTTATGAGGAGGTAGTTTACTTATCCTGGGCTGGGGAACTACACTTGATGCATCTTAATGCATTTTAGAGCATCTTAGGTATGCTCAACGCAGTTCACAGAGGCCACAGGTTTAAAATACTGAAATCAATTTGGCTAGTCAAGCTACAGTTTAAGAATAAAGCTATAACATGTTCCGTAAATGTGTACACTTTAGTAAAGCACACTGCTTTAAGATGCTGTGGCACTGGATCACATGATGGTGATGATGATGATGATGATGAGAAGGTTTTATTTGGATAGCAACTGTCTTTACATCCCCCAGAACTAGGGAGATGGGAAGGCATCTTCTAACATTCAAACTAAACCCGCAAGAAATGCTTATGAATAATTATAAATTAGAGGGATTGATTGTTATGTCAAAAAGATACAAAATTACAGCAGTTACATGGTTTTAGAAATTAATGCAGTATGCTTTTGGGAGGACAGTCTTGGAGACAGATCTCAAGTTGTGTTTTTCTAACTCTATGGACTGTCTACCTTCTATTTCAGACTTAAAAGCAAGAGAAAGTAAAAGCATTGCATGTCTTTTAGCCAGAGCCCTATAGTTTCTAATGTAGATGGTAGATTTTTTTGAATATTATCTATCTGTTTAGATACTTTACTTTTAATTTCTTCTGCAAGTCCTGTAATATTTTCTCATTTAGTTAAAAAAATGCTTTAACATATCTGTTTCAGATTGCAAAAATGTTATTATTTAACTTTAGATGCTTGTGCCTGATGATTTATTTATTAGGTTAAGAGTTAACCAATTAACCCAGAGCTGTGCAGTGCCTGCCTATTGTATTTACCAGTGAAGCCACCATTGTACAGTGTATACCTATCGAAGATTGATAGCTCACACTTAATTTCTACCACTAAAATATTTAAAGGTTAGCATATTTTAAGGGTAAAGAATAAAGCATGATCTTAATTTCTTAGTTTTAACTAGCTGGAGGTTACATACCATAATCTTGAGAAATGGAGCTGTTGGTGTGGGAGAGTTATCATTTATCTTAAGTCTGAACAATATTGTGTGATACTGCATGCCAAAGAATTTTGGTTAAGTTTGTTAAGGTTTAATTACTGTGGGAAAGATCATGCTAGAATGCACTGAGTTCAGTCGAAGGAAACCAGTGATTAGAACTCTGATCTGTAGTTGACAATGTTAAGTTCATTTGGGTGTGGCAGGGTTTGCCTATTACCCAAGATAGCAATGCACATGTACCATACACCCTTAAGGCTAGTTATCATTTGCATAATAGCTGGTACCAGTAATAAGATAAAACCCCACTGCTGGTTCCATGTAGGTTAAGTATTGACAGAGGGTGTAGGAGTTAAAGCCTGTCCATCACATTCTAAAACAATGGTTGGATCTTATAAATTAGATGTTTATAGCCTATAAAATAATTCTGCTTAGCAAAAATGTACATACCCTTCCAGCCACAGCAGAAATATGCATTTGTCTTGTAAAGCTGTAATTTTATTTATTTATTAGAATAATGTGAAGTAGGCAAATATGAGTGCTGTGATGTATAGAAAAAACAGTGTCATGTCTGATTAAGAAGTTCAAAACCAATGGAATTTTGTGTACTGGTATGTGTGCAGCTGAAATGAAGTCCAGTGAAGCTGGAGACAGCAAAGTAGTGAATTTAGGTGCAAAGTGTGTATCAAAGTAATTTAGTCTATTCCCACATGTCCTCATCCTCAGAATGCAAACTGAAATGAAAAGACTGCAGCCTGAACTAACCAAATCTGTCATAATATTGAAAAAGGTGACTTGACAGGAGCAGTTGTTTAGACCTTAAACACGTATTTGGAAACAATGATCACAGTTTACTTATGAACAGACTAAAATACATTGGTATTGCTCCTATTTCAATGGTTTGATAGCTACCTGTCTCAGGCAACGTTTACAATTCACACAAATAATAACAGCTCAGACCTTTGCACTACTTTAGAAGGTGTACCACAGGGGTTTGTACTGGAACCACTTTGGTACTCACTTTTTATTAGTGACTTCCTAGACCCATTGCTCCTACTACTATTGGAACTGTCTGGGTATCCTTTTTCCACATTGCCTTTGTTTCTGCCTGCAAATCCTGGCATTTTATGACTTTGTGTCTCTTTGTACATAAGACACTGTAATCACGGGGTGTAGTAATTTCAGTGATTAATGCTACTTTTGTTTTCTTTACATAGACTACTATATCTGGTTTTCTCACATCTACTTTTGAACTGTTAGTAATTGGTCATTCCATGTGATGTAAATGTCATTATTCTCTGTAATGCTTTGTGGATCATGTTTCCAATGCTTCTATGCTTCTCAGCTACTCCAGTATTGTAATATTTGCATAATCCACAATGTAACAGTCTTGCCACATTATTATGCCTTTCAGTATACTGGCCCTCTGCCATTAGTGTATCGTACCCAGCAACAAGATGTGCAACTGTTTCCAATTATAGGTTCATAGGTTCATAGGTTCATACTAGGCTATCTGCCCGAGGGCATTTACAAGCCTAGCCAATCGTTTTGTGGCTTACGCCACCCCTTTAGTATGGGGAACTATACCCATTATTTTGCTGTGCCTCTGTCGAGCAGTGACACTGAGGTAATCCCTGGGGTATATCTGCGATCTCCCATCCATTGGTCAAGATTTCTCTTGAACAAGGCCAGCGAGGTGCTCTGCCTCACATATACCGGGATTTTGTTCCACAGCATAGGGAGTCTTTGGGTGATGAATCTATCCCTCCAGCATGTCCTATTAATAGCCGTGTCAAGGTTTAAGTCTCCCACCCTTGTGGCTCTGATGGATCTAGATTTTTTGAGGTGAAGCATATTCATCAAATCTGGGTTTGACATGGCCTTGTATGTTAGGCAAAGGTCACCTCTGAGCAAGCGGTGCGACTGAATAGAGCTGGAGTTCTTTCAGTCGGGCAGCATAGGACAGATTTTTGAGACCCTTTATCCTTTTGGTGAGGAACTTTTGTGGCCTCTCCAGCTGCTGCAAGTGTTGGGTCAGATACATTCCGAATGGGGCATTGTACTCAATCATTGGTCTGATGAGTGATGAGTAAAGGGAGACTATGACCTCCCTCGATCTAGATGAGAATCCCTTCATGATAAGGTGGGCAATGAAGAAGGTCTTCCTAACTACTTTAGCTACATGGGTGTCGAATGACAGACTACTATCAACCTGGGTCACCAGGTCCCTGATAACTTCTTCTGTGCTCAGTGGATTGCCACCTATTTGGTAGCTAGGGGTAACCTTGTTTTTCCCGAAGGGTATGACTATGCATTTTTTGGCATTTAACTTTAGGCCATGGCTCTGGCACCAGTTATCCGTTTCTGTGAGCCCCTTCTGAAGGATATCTGTGTCAGATGTGTTTTCTACTATGGCGCCCAGTTTGCAGTCATCTGCAAACTTTGTCAGCCATAACCCTCCTGTGTTTGCTTGTACTTCGTTATGTTTTACAAAACTTGCATTTGTCTGTTTCTTCCACATGCTCAATGGGCTATGTAAACCAACATGTATGTAGTTCACTGTCATGGGCTGTCACTATTAACCTTTCATCTTTTGGTTTAAATTCACCTCTTCTTAACCATTCCTGTGTCAGATCCTGATCGACATAAGGTTGTTTCACTTTTCTGTTCTTACTAGATTTATGCCTTTTCCACATTTTTTGCCTTCTCATCTAATCCTTCTTCTTATATTTTTTCTTTTGCTTGTTGCATTCAACTGCTGCCTGATTTTTGTCTACTTATGATTTGATTTCCATTCCTGCTTGATGCCAATATGCTTCTGCTAAACTAAGCAGAGAAGTCATTTTTAGAATTGTTCTCTTCGTGTTTTAAAGCTTTCACTATGTGATTTCACAAATCAATTTTGAGGAGGCCCATACCTCCTTCAAAATGAGGGATACATAGTCTTGGTATACACACTGATTGCTATATATCATTTGATAAGTGTGAAGCATTGTTCTTGTGTTCCTGTCCAACTGATGCAATACCTTCTGGGGCCTGTCAATAACTCCAAAACTGTAAATCAGAACAGGAAGAGCAAATTGGTTGATAGATGGGATTTGTTCCTACATGCAGGGCTGTTTTCAGTATTAATTTTAGTCTTCTAAAATATCCCTTACTGAGTTTTGTTTGCATTTGTTCATGTTTTATTGTTGATCTGTCATCATTTCCCAAATATTTATACACTCCCTCATGCTCATGTTCCTTTATATTAAATTCCTGTCCCAGACTATTTTCTTGGTGCTACAGCTTTCCTGATTTAAATCTGATTTAAATTTTGGTTTTGCACATTTAATGTAATGCTTACATCATCTGAGAAAGTGTTGATGACTTGCAGCTGTGCTTTCAGCTCCTCATCTGATGAACTATACCGTTTTAAATCATCCACAAAAAGAAGATGAGAAGTCTTTATACTTTGCTGTTTTCTAGGAGCCAACTTGTAACCGTGACCTTATCTGTTAAGTTGAAAGCTTAATGGGTTAAGGGCAAGACAGAAGAGCAGCAGTTACAAAGAGTCACCCTGAAATATCCCCCTTTGAATGTTTATCCCTGGGATAATAATTTGTCCTTTATCACAGCTTAGATGCAAAGTGATTTACCACTGTTTCGTAGTCATTGTAATGTAATTGATCCATGTAGGGTGTATCTTATACATCTGTAAGCACGCCTTTAGCCATGAATATAGGATACTGTCAATTGTTTTGCACTCTGTAAATGCCATACTTACATTCTTCCACTTTTTAGAATTCTCAATTATGACTTTATTTAACAGCAAATGATTCTTTGTTCTATATGACTTTCTTTTGTTACCCCTTTGTTCTATTGACATGATTGAGTTTTCTTCTAAATGGCTATAAATTCTGTCAGTGTCAATTCCAGTATATAGTTTATACATTGTCGAAAGGTAAGTTATTGGTCTATAATTTTTAGGATGGCTTGCAGGTTCACTCTTGAGGAAGAGTATAGTTTTCCCTGCTGTTTACTAGGTTGGTGTCTGGTCAGGATGTGCATATAAGTAGTTCTTACACAGGGCTAAATCTTCACATAAAGATGTTACTGCATCTGGGCCCGGGGTTTTCCAATTAGGAGCTTTTCTTAATTTTGTTTCAATTTGTCGAGTCATTATTTCATCCCATTTAATATCCTGTACATCTGAACTTCTTACCATTTCTCTTACGTCTTCGACTGTTCAGCATCTTTGTTATGTTCTATGGTGTCTTCATAGATATTCCTTCAAAATGTGTCTATTTCTTCTTCTTCTTTTCTGGTGCTGTTTCTATTCCTTCTGTTTTGTTTCCCAATTCTCTATAAAACATTTTGGGTCATCAATACATTGATTATTTTGATCAATGAATTGCTTATTTTGTATCAATGAATAGTTTGTTTTGTCATCAATGAATTGCTTATTTTGTTGTTTGGAATTAGGTGTGTAAAAACAAACTATTAATACTAACAAATGTACAGCTATAATGGTAGGGAGATACGCAAATTAGTCACTTACCATATCATTACTAGTTAAAGATCCAAATACCATTCCCATACCTTGTGCCATCATTTACAAGCATCTGAGTACTACCTTAGACTAAGCACTGACTTTCAACAAGCACACAGAACAGCAAATTACTAAAATTCTTAACCAAATGAAAGTCCTATATAGGGTATCCCATATTCCTTAGAAGCTAGACGGTTTAATTGCAATCAGCATACAACTAAAAAGATTTGAATATGCGTTGCCTGTAGCAGCACTCCATTCTCCATACAAAACAGTTATGCTACAAATCACAAAGAATAAGATGCCAAGATTTATACATCTGAACCATAAATATCCCCATCATTATGTTACCTTGCAAAAAAATAAGAGAATATCCTTGGAGGCTAGTTTTTTAATCAATAATATCATCTTAATACTAACGAATGACAGCCATTCTCTCTCCTCTCAGAAATAAGATTGTTCTTAGAAATTCTGCTTTTGATGTGTGATGCCAGGAGAACTACCAACTGCAAAATGGTCTCTATCGTGCCACAGAGAAAATACTTCGCAAAGCTGGTCTTAACATATGGAACGCTTTGTCAGAATACATACAAAATAGTGATAATCTTCCAGGATCTTCAAACTGCTCAAACCTCTCCATGCAGATACATGCAAAAGCATATCTTCAGAACTGCAAATTCTCCACTCTGTATCCAAACAAATTTACAGAACCATTTGTGTGGGGCTTGACAACTCATGCCATGACAGCTAAAATAATTTTGAAAATCTGTAAATAGTTGTTTTATTAGGAGGATATATTGTCATCACAGTAATCTTCATCTCTGTCACAGTCATCATAATCATCATTACATTTCTTTTTGCTATATTTCTCAGTGAATGTGTTTCTTATAGTTCAAACACATTAGGCAGTTTATATTTTTTAGGGTAAATGAAATGCTGAGCTAATAATTAGGTATATATCCAGTCCAAACTGACTATTTATATCATTTGTTTCTGTTCATGTATATGCTGCTGTTTCTCTACAGTTGGCATTGGACCTGGGGCATAACAGAAAATGGTCCATTATTTAGAACTAAGTCATTTACCTGGTTAACAAAGGAAATAAATGAACTGGAGGTAAAAATCTCTGAGCAGCCAAGAAAATGGAATAGTCTGAGTCACAGAAGAGGAGAAAGAGTAAAAAGAGATAAACATCACCAGCATGAGGAGATGCTGTTTTTTCATCAAAGACATGTGGATAATGAGAATAAAGTTGAACCCTACATGCCAAGGTTAATCCCAAATTGTTTCTTCATCTAATTCTTCATGTCTTCACCCTTGTAACTCATTCAGTAAAGTACCCAGCATCATGAATATGCACTTTCCCAGTTTCTCTACAGCTAGTTTGGTGGATATGGGTATATGGAGACAACAGAACAATTGTCTAATGTTCACTGACAGCCATTTAATCTTAAAAAAAAAAAAACAAATTCACTGTGCAAGAGATGTGTGTGTGTGTGTGTGTGTGTGTGTGTGTGTGTGTGTGTGTGTGTGTGTGTGTGTGTGTGTGTGTGTGTGTATACACCCATCATACAAAGTGCACACCCCACAAATAGAAATACATATGCTTAGGCGCTTAAATGCAAACTTCCCACACCACAGAGACTTCTCACACATTCCACCTGCAAAAATTATGTTCAGCAAACCCAAAAGCACTCAACAGAAACAGCACCTAATCCTTCACATACAGTCACACCCAGTGCAGCCCATAAGGTAAGCCAATACACTACCCAGGACTCTAGACATTGAGGACTCCATTGTATGACATACTAATGCATGACTCACACGGTTGAACAGGGAGAACGTAAAGGTCTGCCAAGTTACGCATGTACTCAAGAGATTGCACCACAGGTACCAGTGTGATTCAGTCATAGTCTATGTAGGTGTAAGTGATCTGAGACATACCTTCCTAGACAATATGAAGAGAGACATTATGGAGTTCTCAGACTACATGTCATAGGCTGGAATGTGTCTAGTACTGAGCAGCATTCTAGCCTCACCTAGGATGATGTCACAATATGAGCAAAAAATGATTGACTTTAATAATTGCTTTAGTTTTTGGTGTCATTCTAAGGGGGATACAATATTTGTCAGCATGTAAGGAGATGGTTAACAAACCACATTACTTTGCAAGGATGGCCTGCACCTGTCCCCTCTAGGCTTTCAAAATATTGGCTAAAACATTATCCTTGCCCATAGAGCCTATTTTAAGCAATCCATATTGACCAACCTTCCAACATAGCAAAATATACTCAAGGAAATCTAAGGTGTTACTGCTCAATGCCAGGAATCTAAAGAAGAAGCTTCACTCCCTCCATTTTCTCATCACCGTGGGAAATGCAGACAGCTGTGCAATTACCATGACATGATTTAAAGCCACAGAGAGTACCATGGTAGGGTAAGGCTTCAGTGCCTTTTACACATTTAGACCAGCAACTACACAGACAAGGACTAAAGGTGGAGGCATCTCGATCTACATCAATGATAAGCATACTTCTAGGATGGTTAAACAGGATGATGCCCTGGAGTTCCTCCATGTCCAAATTACTATAGACAATATCCCAGCAAGCTATAGGTCACTCTGCATGTCCCATATAATCCATAACTCATACTTAAACCTACTGGAGGCACTGTCCATTCAACCAAATACCATACTCATGAGGGACTTTAATTATCCCTCTCCAAACTGGGAATCCTACACTACCCCACATTTGCAGGCATACAGATTCCTAGACTTTGTAAACACAAACACTCTGGGCCAGTTAGTGCATACACCTACTAGAGGTGTAAACATATTGTATTAGGACTCACAGATATGGGAAAATGCTGCACACTCCCCCCAGTGTAGTGTCTTCTCTGGTAAGGTCAGACAACAAAGCAATCTCCTTCAAAATAAGATCCAACCAGTTCTGTAACCAAAGCAAACTATTTAACAGTTAGAAGTTACTCCAAGCAAACTATCTTTTATTACGTGATAACCTGTTAAAATTTCTATTCACAAAATCTCTGTATAACCATGTCAGTGACTTCATAGAGGCTGATGTGCCTACCAGAATTAAGCCCAAAGCTAACTCAAAAAAAAAACACTCTGGTGGAAAGCAAAATGAATCAGGTTGTAAAACAAAAGAAAAAAATCATAGCTAAAATTAGAAAATGTAATACCAACAAAGATAAAAAAAACTATCTAATCAAACTGAATAGACAACTATGAGGAATAATTAAGTCCAACAAAGCAAATTTTGAGGTAATAACAGTGTCCCAGGCCAATGACCACCATAAGACATTCTTTAACTATACCCAAAACCTCAAAGGCAGCACACAGCAGTGTGCTGAAATCTTGGTAAATGGGACAATGTTCACAGAACAACGAGATAGACCAATCTTCTGGTTGACAACTTCAGCTCCAACATTACGTCCCTGTCACTCCCAGCTTCCCACCAGGAAATACCACTTAACATAACCCCTGAGAACTATTCATAGAAACCCTGTACAAGCAAGTTAATAGCTGCATAGAGGTAGCTGTACCCACCAGGAAGAAGTACAGAACTAATTCAAAACACAAGCCAGCCTGGTGGAATCACAAAATCAACAGGCTGTATAGCAGGAGGAAGAAAATCATGATGAAAATTAAGAGGTGCAGCTTTCAACAGGATAAAAGCACTCTCATCAAATTAAACAAACAACTCAAAGGACAAATAAAGTCTACCAAAGCCAAATTTGAGGAACCGTTGGCCTCCCAGGCCAAGGACAACCACAAAGCATTCTTTAGTTATGTCTGCAACCTCAAAGGCAATACACAATTATGTGCAGAGCTAATTGTAAATGGAGCCATCTATACTGAGCCAGGAGATATAGCAAACCTCCTTGCTGATAAATTTAGCTCCAACTTAAACTCTCTCTCCCCCTCAATTTTCCCTCAGGAAATGTCATCAAATATAACTCCTCCTAGAGAACAGGTCCGTAATGCTCTCTGTAAGACCAAGAGCACTGCATCAATGGGCCCAAACAATATCCCAGGATGCCTTCTAAATAGCATGAAAGATGACCTATCAGGGGCTCTGGAATTACTATTTAACTGTAGCCTCTAGGCAGGCTTCATGCCTCACAAATGGAGAAAGGCAATAGCCATTCCTCTGCAGAAAGGTGGGCCATCTACATGCCCTGGAAACTACAGATCCATAAATCCCACTAGCTATATATGTAAAGCCATGGAAATAATTATCATAGAGATGATCAACAGAGATATAGTAAACCTCCAGACACTGGACCCAACCCAGTATGGTTTTGTCAAGGGCAGATCATGCCTAGTAAACCTGGTGGACTTCTTTGAGAAGGTCACCAAAGCAATGGATGAGGGCAAAATCATTCCCACTGCCTACCTTGACCTGGCCAAGGCATTTGACACAATACTCCACTTGGGCATTTTTGACAAACTAAAGAGGTAAGGTACAAACCCATATGTCACCCAGTGGATAGCCAACTGGCTCACAGCTAGGACCCAGAAAGTTAGAACTGAGGAGTCCATCTCTACAAAGAGACCAGTTACAAGTGGAGTCCCTCAGGGATCAGTCCTTGGACCACTCCTTTTTGGCATTTACTTCTCAGAAGTCAAGGCCAATGTCACTGGTCTCTGGCTGACTAAATTTGCAGTTGATTGCAAATTAGGAGATGTCGTTGAATCTCACAATGACACAAATGTTCTCCAGGAGTGGCTGACACAGAAAAACAACTGGTGTCAGAGCCATGGAGTAAAACTAAATGCCAAGAAATGCATAATAGTATCCTTTGGGAAGTCATCCATCCCTGGTAACTATCATATTGACAACACACCCCTTAGAGTTGACCCAGTAGTCAAGGACTTAGGGACACACATAGATAGTAATCTAGCCTTTGACCATCAAGTGTCTACAGTGGTGAGGAAATAATTCTATGTTGCCCAACTTATAAACAAAGGTATGGCATCTAAGTCCAAAAAAGTCATTGTTCCACTGTATTCAGCATTCATCAGACCTATCATTGAGTACAGTGCCCCTTTGGTATGTACCTAACCCGGCATATCCAACAACTGGAATGTCCACAGAGATTCCTCACTAAAATAATACAGGGCATAAGTAAAATATCCTATGCAGACAGCCTCAAAGCCCTATCCCTGTATTCTGTCTCCTACAGGCTTTTAAGGGGAGATCTATGCCTGGCATACAGGGCATTGTCAGATCCCACTCTGATGGACCTCATGCATATCCACAAAACAAACAGCACCAGAATTACCCATTCTAAAGACTTAAACCTTGCCTGTGATGTAAATAGGACCAGACAGAGAGATAGGTATGTATCCTAGAGATTACCTGTCTGTGGATCAGGCTCTCTATTGATGTGAAGCAGTTCCTCCCTAACCCAGTTCAAGTGCAACTTGGACAATTGGAGGGGAAAGCTGAACTGTATCCCTAGTTTGGCACCTATGTCTCTAATGGATGCAGGTAACCTGTAAATGGTTCATCTCCTAGAACCATGCTTACACTTATCAAGGGTATCAGAACTTGTAAGAGATTTGAGATGTATGGCTATGGTTAAAAAGGCCCTTGTGGTCATTAGCCTAGTAAACACCTATGAGCCTATGAGTAGGGAGCAGATCTTAGATGCACTCTCTAAGGCCATGAATGCAGCTTTGGTGGGCCCTAATAATATCACCAGATGCTTTCTAAATAGTCTGACGTATGACCTATCAGGTTCAATGAAGTCAGTAGTCTACCATAGATGCCTCACAGGTTTTGTTCCATGAGAATGGAGGACTGCAGTTGTCATCCCTCTGTACAAGGGTGGATCATTAACAGATCCTGGGAACTACAGACCCACTAGTAAGACTAGTCTCATAGGCAAAGCCATGGAACAACTACCATAGAAATGATAAACGATTACATAGGAAATCTTCAGATACTGGAACAAACCCAGTTTAGTTTAGTTTCATTAAAGGTACATCATGCCTACTGAACCTGGTGGGCTTCTTTGAGAAGTTCACCAAGGCAATGGATGAGGTCAAAATAGTGCACACTGCCTACCTTAACATAGTTAAGGCATTTGATACAATTGCAAACTTGGGCATTGTAAACAAACTCATGGAATTTGGCATAAACCCCTATATAACTCATTGGATAACCAGCTGACTAACAGACTGGACCCAAGAAGTTAGAATTGAAGAGTCCACCTTCACAATGAGGCTGGTTACTACTGGAGTCCCTCAGGGATCTGTGCTGGGTCCAGTCCTCTCTGGCATCTACTTTTCAGAAGTCAAGGCCAATGTCAAGCGCCTCAGGCTTAACAAGTTTGCAGATGATTGCAAGCTAGGAGCAACCATAGAAACCTCCCAAGATACTAATGTCTTAAAGGAATGTCTGACATGGACAAATTACTGGTGCCAAAGCCATGGTGTAAAACTCAATGCCAAAGAATGTATAGTAGTACCGTTTGGGCAGTCAGTCACTTACACAGGAAAACT
The DNA here is from genome assembly GCF_019279795.1 of Protopterus annectens. Lineage (NCBI taxonomy): Eukaryota > Metazoa > Chordata > Ceratodontiformes > Protopteridae > Protopterus > Protopterus annectens. The sequence continues at coordinate 1,076,265,584 of NC_056732.1, read as the reverse complement.
ATCACATTGATAAAACACTACTAAAAGTAGACAGGTTAGTCAGAGATGTTGAGACTCATGTAGATAGTAACCTGGCTTTTGACCAACATGTTTCTAGGGTAGTAAGAAAATTGTTCTATATCACTCTACGTATAAGTAAGTGCATGGCATCTAGATCCAGGGAGGTCATTGTGCTACTGTACTCGGCCCTCATCAGACCCATCATTAAGTATAATGCCACCTTCAGTATGTACCTAAATAGGCACATGCAACAACTGGACTGTCCTCAGAGATTCTTCAAAAAAAGAATACAGAGTGTAAACACAATGTCCTGGGCAAATCATCTCAAACCCCATCTCTATACTCTGTATGCTACAGATTCCTGAGAGGCAATTTATGCCTGGCGTACAAAGCATACCTGGATCCTGATCTGATGGACCTCTTGCATAGCCACAAAATGAACAGCATTAGGGCTACTAGATCTAAGCTTTTAAACTTTATATGACTTAAACAGGACATGTTGAAGGGATGGGTATGTATCTCAGATAATCTCCAGTCTCTGGTATAGGCTTCCCATTCATGTGAAGCAGAGCGCTTCCCTGACCCTAACCCTACTCAAGTGCAACCTGGATCAGTGGACAGGAAATCAGAAATTCACAGCTGATCTGACATCTGTGTCTGACAGTCAGATACCATCATTATATCATGCCCTAACTAACATATACCCATTAAAATAGCCTCTAAGGCACAATAACTCAGGGGATATATTTGGATTGCATGGCTAAGCTTATAAAGGCACCAGTGGTCATTATTCTAATATACACCTATGAACTATGACCCTATGAACCTATGACTTTGATAGTTTTATTTGGGCATTTAAAAGTGTGTGTTATCAAGACTATCTTGACAAAAGGCAATGGGTAAGGTTCTTAATTCCTCTTTTCATAAACTATGATAAAGTTAAACACTGGTTATTTGAATATTTTCAATTGGCCCCTTAATTTATAGCAAAAAAAAAAATAGAGAAAATAGGAAAAAGACAAATGACAGCGTATGTGATTATATTGCATAAAAAAGCACTTGCCTGCATAGAAGGATGAGTGGATGTCAAGTTACTACTTTTGAAGTGCTAGGAGGCCTTATGAAGTACTTTGTCTGAGTACATGAACATTGAAATAGCAGGTCAGGAGTAGAACACTGCTGAGGAAATGTGCAAAAGAGTGACATCTATCTAGCCAGGAGGGAACAAATGTATAAGAAGGAACTTATTCAGTGCCATACATGAATATATGGGAATCAATGCAGGTAGTTAAACCTTTGTGGCAAGCTGGACAGAAAATAGGGGAAACATTGTCTGAAGTATATGACGCGGTTGTTGAGTAAAATGTTTCCATTGTAACCAGATGGACCAGTATGGTCCAAAACTCTACAGTGACACATTGGGAAAACAAAAGTCACTTGGAGGAGTTAACAAAAGTAGCAACACAGTCAAGGCAGGATGTCTTAAAACTGTAAATGTTTCAGGTTATCACAAGGGCATATACTCTTTCCTGACAAAGTTCCGATAAAACATAGCTAATAGAGATCTTGCATCAGATATAATCATTGCTAAGTCTGAAGTTATTACAGAGAAACCTTACCTGCCTGAGCAGTCCATTCCAGTTAGACCCATGGAAGTTGCAACTGACCAAAAATTGTTTGTATTGGAAGATGGCAGGTAGACAAGTAGTTTGGTGGTTTTGATGGTTGCCCAGCAAATGTTTTAATAAATAACAATTGTAATAGGATAGAGTTATGTATACATACAAGTTACATGTATTCAAACATGGAGCCAATCAAATGGAAAAAAATATAATCATAAGCCATAGCTACTGTCCACACCTTGAAGAGATACTGTTAAAATATACACTTCTAGAAAAAAGTAGATGGTAACAAAAAGCCTGAACAGTAGCCACAGCTGTCAGAAGGTATTGTATTTCTTTACAGGTTCATAGATAAGTACTAGGCAATTAGGGTACAGATCTTTACAAGCCTAGCCAATAACCCACATTCAAAACTTCCCTTGAACCTCAAAGAAGGAATATAAGATACAATGGGACGAATATGAGGACTCTCATGCAGTTTTCTAGGTATACCTTAAAGACAGCAAGGGTACTGCTTGACATGTAGTTTAAGTTTGCTCTAAAGGTGTGGGATGCATTTGGATTTAAATCAGTCATGCCAACGTGTCTTTCATGTTGCTGAAGGTTTAGTTGTTTAACCTGGTATTTAAGGAACTTCTTCTTTTGTGAAGTAATAGAAGGTCAAAGCATTCTGGATCTTTCATGGCTTGAAAGGCTAGATACAAATCCCCAAGGAGGAGTCTGTAAGAAACAGACTATATGGAAGGAGTTATTTCAGGGGAAAAAAACAGTTGATAGCAGTAAGAGAGTGAGTCTGAAGTGCAGTTGTTGAAAAAACCTTGAGTGTCCATAGAAAGGAGAACTTGGACGGATGACAAAGAGAGAGACTTAAAGCAAGAACAGCTCTAAGACCCCAGTTTACACCACCACGAGGGGTTAGTTAAGGGAGCTCCTAAAACCTAAAGTGGAAAAGGGAGTTTATATAATCGAAAAGTGTATTTATTTATTTATTAGTTTATTTATTAATACAGAAAGTAAATATCTAAAATAAATAATGCAGCAAATTGTAGTTACAAGTGCCTGTCATCAAGCAGTTCTGGCCATAGCTTATAATATTCCTTTCGGGTCACATAAGCATAAAGCATACATAAGAGGGTCTTTGTAAAATTTCTATTAACCAGACATTGCAAAAGACATAAAAATGGTATTGCAAATATTGTGAGCAACATGAAAAGATTCTTAAGACAGTGGATAAAGCTAGATGGTACCCAGATGGTACAGCACTTTGTACACAGAGACACCCTACAAAAAGCCAAACAGTGTTTTATCTACCATAGCAAAGAGATTCCAGGTTAAAATGGCAAGGAGTCTTTCAAAAAAGAAACAGGTTGGTGTGTTATCAGATCCACCTTGAGCTTCATATCGTCATGTTTTCTCAGCAAGACTTATTTGAATCAAGGAATAAGGGCAATGTGTGATGAGAACTACAATGGCCAGGGAGATGCTGTTTCTTAAAGGAAAAAATGCATGAAAAATGAACTACTTGCATTAAAGCTATTTCAGACTAAAACAAATAATAAATAATCTTTCAATAATAAAAATAAGAGAAGCTGCATTGTGTTTGCTATTTTAGTAAAACGTAGCATGTTAAAGAACATGTAAAATGGTGTATAACCGCATTTGCCACTGTGAAAATGTAAAACCATTATAAGAAAAAAGCCTAGTTCCCAAAATATGTTCTCTTGCAAAGTCAATTGCTTGATGAAGCATTTTTGTGAAAGCGCTTGTGTTTGTTTTGATCGATTAAAGTAGTTGAAGAACCTGGAGCCTTGCCTGTGCTTATTTTATGTGAGAGAAACAGATAAATATAGGTTTTGTAGAAACAGTTGCACACCTTTTTGCTGTTTGTGACATACTAATGACAGAAGGACTGTGTACTGAAAGGCATAATAATGTGACAAGATTGTTGCACTGGGCATTGGGCTAAAATTATAATACTGAAGTACCTGAAAAACACTAGAAACATGAGCCACAAAGCATCATGGAAAATGATGAAGTCTATATCACATGTGATCACCCATTACCAACAGTTCAAAAGATAGATGTGAGAAAACCAGATATAGTGGTCCATGAAAAGAAGACAATAGCATTGATCAAGAAATTGCTACACCCACTGACTATATTGTTTTGCTTACAGAGAGATACAGAGTCATAAGATATCAGGATTTGCAGGCAGAAATGAGAGCAATGTGGAATAAATATACCCAACAGTTCCAATAGTAAGTAGTAGGAGCAACGGGTCTTATAAAAAATAATCTACAGTCATATTTAGATATGTTACCGATACATGTAATGTAACTCCATACCAACTGCATAAGGAGTCATTACTGGGCACATTGCAGGTGCTGCGAAGAGTACTTCTGGCTAATATCAAAGACAGAAACAATACTAATTTCATGAACTTTAATCGTACTTTGACTTAGGAATGGGGTCCATTCCCATCATAGTATTAAAAACCCAAAAGAGTTGGAGAAATTAAAAAAAGCTTACCACATTTCAAACACAACCTAAAACAACACCTAACTTCCTCTTGGCTATGCTCATAATACCATCCTGACTAAACCCATTTTTCTTTCTGTTTCTCTTCCATTACCAATCCTCTCTCAATCACCCTGACTGTCTAAGCTTTCTCACCCCTTGTCTCTTTTTCTATTTCTTTCACCTTCACTACTGCTCCTGCAACTAACCTACATCCTTAATCCTCTCCTACTAATACCCCCTCCTTACCCACCTCATCTCCTTCTCCATCTACTGCTATCTCAGCCTCTCCACTATCAGAAATGTTTTTCTACTTATGTTTTTCCAGATTACTTCTGTTACTTCCCTACCACCTCCTCCTCTATTTTCTGTTCCTGCCCTGTTGACAACCAACCTCATTTATGCTGATATACGTACTAAACCTATTTGCATTATCACTATTCTTATATCTCCAGCTAGTAGATGTCAACATGCCTTTGACTTACGAATGATAATATAACTTATGAACTATATGATAAATTAATTTACTATTTGTGTCTCATTATTACCAGCAAAGTAATGGTTAAAATGTTTATTGTTTTACTGTTGTTTACTATAAAAATATTTTTATGTGGAGCTTTTCTTCCTGGGCCTCCACTGAAAATGGACTTTTCTTCAAATAGCATAAAAAAGACTCACTGACATTTTTGGAATGCTCTGCAGGCATAGAAACTTCCTTAGTAAGACCACCAAAACCACTCTTGCCACTACCTACCTGCACCTATTCTAATTAACTTTCTGGATACAGTTAAAAATAAGCCGTCAGCATACTATAATAAGGTTGTAAAATTTGCCACCAATAAACAATACCACAGCCAGCACTGTATTGCCCTTAAGACTTTGAATCGGCTTGCAGTGCCTTACCACTTAGATTGCATACAGCTTATCTCCACAGACAACACCATTCACAAAGCCAGGAAATGCTCTGTTTTGTACTCCTTTTCTCCATTCCTACCGTCATAATAGATTACTTTGATCTAATGAACAACATCTTCTCAACTTCTCAGCATATATAAACCCAAGAAATCCTCTAGCCAAGGTCTCTTCTCATACTGTGTCATGAAGAAATGCAATTGTTTCCCTCTGTAAATTAAATCTACCTCTAACTCTCCATCTTCAAATAACTGCTGAAAGACTGCATAAATAAGACTTGGCTCTACGCTTGAAATACCTCAGGCTGAACTAGTCCCTCCCTCCTTCCACCCCCAGCATACTTCTTATTAATTCCTTCTCTCTGAACATAGTCAATCTATTTCCTACCTAAAGGGCAAATATAATTTTGCCGAGGCTATATTACCTAGCCATTTCTTTTCCAAAGAGTGTACTCAGTGTGCTTAATATCATCTCTATGAACTGCAACTTCTGAATACTTTAATTATTGAGAATGTTCTTTTGAACTTGTTATACCTGTCCAAATATTTGCACTATGTATGTACAGGTTAACATTGCATGAAGTGAAGTTGAATTTTTTACTTGGTTAATATGTTGTTCTTCCATATTAGGTTTTGTAATAAATATATTTAACTGTAATCATATTATGTCAGTGTGGAGGTTTTCTCCCTGGGCCTTTGCTGATAATAGGATATTATCCCATTTGGCCTTTCCTGGTAAACCAATGTCGAATTAATAAAATATTACCAGTTCTAGTCCATCTATTTAAATAGTTGCTAAATCAAAAATATACATCAAAAACTTGGAAAGAGGGATATATTATAGGGTATATATTATAACATCGAAGTCTTAAAACTTTGAATGTTATAATATCGAACCCTATGCACTGAACGCTGAAAATAGCGAAGCTGCAGAATATCGAATACTTTCCTAGGGAAAGTATTCGGTGGTCCGTTTCTGCAGCTTCACTATTTCCTCGACTGTGGAGCAAAGGATACAGACTGGGTTAAGGTAAGTGTGCGATAGGGACCTTAGGGTTAGAGAGTGGGTAAGGTGAGTGTGTGATAGGGACTTTAGGGTTAGGGAGTGGGTACGGTGAGTGTGCGATAGTTAGGGACCTTAGGGTTAGGGAGCGGGTAAGGTGGGTGTGCGGTAGTTACAGACCTTAGAGTTAGGGTTGGGTTAAGGTAAGTGGATAGCTAGTAGTGTATGTATGGTTTAGTGTAGGGTTTTGTGAAGTGTATGTGTGTGGATTATTTATTTTGGTGTGCTTGTGTTGTGTTCATGTTTGTCGGAACAGCAAATTTTTTCCCTGGGAAAAAAATTGCTATTCTGAGTGTTCGATTTTATGGTCATTCGATCAAAATGGTTCAATATTATAACATTTGAAGTTTTAAGACTCAGTGTTATAATATAGACCCATATTATACCGATACAAAAGGACAGGATAAACTTCAATATTCTAAGTTATTATCCATTATGTCTCACATAAGTTACAGGGAAATAATTTGAAACCACCCTTTTTGCAAACTATTCCATTCACTTAATACAGGACATCGTCAGCACAGGTACATCAATACAAATTCTTCCCTCTCAAATGTTATCCAGCATTATTCTAACATTACTGATGCTCTGTTTGTAGGGCTCCCTTCTGACATTACATGCATTTTGTTTTGTCCCTCCTGTCTGTCTCCTTGGCTCCTGATCTACCAGCTAACTCCTTGCCCCTGGACTTATTTCAGTACTGCTGGGGCCAGTCACAGATCCTAAGGCAATGGAAGCATGGCATGTCTGAGTATCCTTTTGGAGGGGGGTTCTGTATGATCTTGCCCATTTCCCCCGCCCTTGTCACAATGTAGTTCTGACTAGGGTGGGTGTCCAATGTGAGCAAGTAGCATATCACCCACTTCAGCAGCAGTTCAGCCAGGGCCATTTCCCACCCTGCTAACCCTGCTTCCTCTAACAATGTCCCTGGCCTCCACCAGGGATCATTACCAAGAGACACCCATATGCCATCCTTCCCTGAAATGGGCAAGCCCATCCCTCCCTGTAGGTACATCAGGGCTTTATCCCTCTATGCCACTGGAGCCTTTGACACATTACCAAATAAAAACAGGTATTAAACGTCTGCAGGATAATTCAGCAATATTTCTTGAGATATGCAAATATCCTGTCCAAAGGTTGTTTTGAACAAGAATTGATCAAAGCATTCTGAGCCAAGGCGGATCAACTGCGGAATACCTTTAGAGTTCATATCAGGCCTTCTTCAGTTTAACCTTTCCATGCAGTCTTTAGATGATGGACACGGGTTATGGGTTTTAAATCCTGTACTACTGTCAATATGTATGGAACAGGTAAGCAGCATATGCAATCTAAATCTCACCACACTGGTACCAATTAATATGCAAAGGGTAACTGGCCTGAAGATTTATATGTGTGTGTGTGTGTGTGTGTGTGTGTGTGTGTGTGTGTGTGTGTGTGTGTGTGTGTGTGTGTGTGTGTGTGTGTGTGTGTGTGTGTGTGTGTGTGTGTGTGTGTGTGTGTGTGTGTGTATTAAATTGCACAGTTACTGATCAGAGTCATAATCAATGGCTCTCCAGGATTTCACCCACCTTAAATTGAGCCCAGTGCATTCCAGTGCAATCTCACAATGAGTAATTAAAACTAGACCAAAATTATTTTGCATGCATATTCAGACAATATTTTTTAGAATGGATGAGTGGCAACTCTCTAACAACACTGCACTCCCCATCCTAAAGTTATGATATGCTGCTTCCAGTTAGTCAAAACTAGCAAACAAAAACAATGTCTTATTGTTTACTTTTAAAACAAGCCAACCTTTAAATATTTCAGTGGTAACAATTAGTTGTGACTACTCAGCCTTCAGTAAAGTAGCCAAATTTGCAACCAACCAACAATATAGATCACATGACTGCCTTTCTCTCTAAAACAACTAAACTGTCTCAAACTAAACAATTCTCTATTGTACTCACAGTTAATTACAACCTTCAAAATACTGCACATCTGTGCAAAATTCCCATCTCTTCATGCCATTACTCAACCTTACAGTACAAAGAGACCTCTACCTCTACATTCCACTGATTCCATAACTAAACCTAACAACAATGCAGGATACTTCCTGTAGTCACACTGCATTGCTATGCTAATAGCTGGAATAGCATCCCACTCCACTTAAGATCAGTCTGCAACCTGAAAGACTTTAAATGCCACTGAAACAACATCTGTTGGATAAATGGATCTGCACCTGCACCAGCTCTGGTTAAACTGCTACTAATATAGCTATGAGAATTCATGCTATAACTCTGTGCTGCACAAAACTTGATGTACTATTATCACAACTATTGAAACTGTGATTGATGTAACTTATATCATAATAAAGGAACTGCTGCTCATGAACGACACTGACTGTAAATGGTGAAACAATGCAAATGATGTCCATGATGCCTGTATAATAGTGGTTTTCCCATTGGGCCTTCACTGAAAAAGGGCACTGCTCAATCAGACTTTCCTGGTAAACAAATGCAAATAAATAAATGGCAAACAATACACAGATTAAAATACAAGAACCCTTAAGTTAATAAATAAACACATTATTTCATTGAAATAAATAAGTTAAAACATTACTTTCTAAATAAATATGCAAACAGTATGGAACTTGCACAAGGAATTGAAAATAAATAATTTAAATTGACAATGTTAAAAAATATCTAAACTAGGAACTATTTCCTTCTGGCTAAGCGATATACTGTGCCCTTACTCTATTTTACTTTTATGACAAAAACAGAATTTTCAGAGTCCTTACAATCAATATAAAAAGTTTGTGCCAACCTTCAAGGGTGTTCTCCCAAAAGTCAGATTGCAGAAACATCTGTAATCCTTTTACTCTTGTAACTTTTGTAACTTCTGTAGTTAACAGTCAGCCCCTATATAGTTCCCCAGACAAGACTTTGCATAGCTTTAGTTTGAATTGTAGATGCTACCTTCTTGTTTCTCCAGGTACATTATACTTCTGGGGGTGGGGAAAGGGAGCCCCAAGTTACTGTCAAAATAAGAAATCATTATTACATGACCCTAGTACAACAGCTTCAGCAAGATGATATATTTTTTATATATACATTTTTATATATGTAGTTATATATGTACCTTTTATATATGTATTTTTATACATGTATTTTTAATATGTATGAACATTGTCAGTGCTTTCAATTATAAAGGGATTTATATGCTATATGAAATGTATACCTTTAAATATATAATGGAGAGTCAGATGACTATGATTAACGGGTATAAGAGGGGTGGTTTGATTGAACAAGACATACACCTGAAGAAGCATTTTTGTGAAAGCGCTTGTGTTTGTTTCAATTGATTAAAGTAGTTGAAGAACCTGGAGCCTTGCCTGTGCTTATTTTATGGTTTTGGACTTTTTCTCATTTTGTGCAGAGGCATTTGGATATCGCTGGTTTGGGTTTTCTTCATATTGTTTCTCTCACATGTTCAATGGACTTTGTAAACCAGTGTGTATGTAGGCCACTATCTTGGGCGACCAATATTAACCCTTCATCTTTTGGTTTGAATTTGCCTCTCCTTAACCATTCCTGTGTTTGATCCTGATCAACATGAGGTTCTTCCAGGAGTTTTATATACTTGCAAATATATTTCGGCTTTATCCACATTTCTTGCCTTCTCATCTGGTCCTTCACCTTATTTATATTCTTTCGTTTTTTGGCACATTCAGTTGCTGCCTGATTTTGATGTATTTCTGGTTTGATTTCCATTCCCACTTAATGTCGATATACTTCTGCTAGACTTAGAAGGGAAGTCATTTTAGATTTATTCTCCTCATCTTTCAAAACTTTCACTATGCTTGGGTCTTGTGAGGCCAGCAGATATGTATGCAGTCCCACAACTGCAGATCTATACATGTAATCAGTTTCAAGGAGGCCCATACTTCCTTCGGAATGGGGAATATATCATCTTGGTATGCGCTGATTTTTATAAATCATTTGATAAGCATGAAGCATCCTTCTTGTTTTCCTGTCTAATCTATCCAACACCTTTTGGGGTCAGTCAATCACTCCATAACTGTAAGTTTGGACAGGAAGAGCAAATTGGTTTATAGCCTGGATTTTGTTCTTAGATGTCAGTGCTGTTTTCCTTACTAAGTTTTATTTGCATTTGCTCATGTTTTAGTGTTGATCCTTCATCAATTCCCAAATAATTATATGCTTCCTCTTGCTCAACTTCTCTTATATCATATTCTTGTCCCAAACTGATGTTTTCTTGGTGCTGCAGTTTTCCTGCTTTAATGGTTGGTTTTGACATTTATCACGACCAAATGATATTCTTATATCATATAAAAAAGTTTTGACTACTTGCAGTTGTGCTTTCAATTCCTCATCTGATGCAGTTTTAAACCGTCAACAAAGAGAAGATGAGAAGACTTTATACTTTGTTGTTTCTGGGAACCAAATTATAGCTATGACCTAATCTGTTAAGCAGACAGCTTAATAGGTTAAGGGCAAGGCAAAAGAGCAATGGTGACAGAGAGTCACCTTGGAATATCCCCCTTTTGATTTTTATCCCTGAAATAATAATTTGTACTTTATCATGGCTTAACTGCAAAGTGGTCTGCCACTGTTTCATGGTCACTGTGATGTAATTTACTAGTGTAAGGTGTATCTTATACATTTTAAGCACTCTTTTATCCATGAATGTGGGATACTATCAAATGATATTTTGCAGTCACTCCATGCCATACTTAGATTCTTCCCCTTTTTTACACTATGACTTTAACAACAAATGATCCTTTGTTCCATATGACTTTCTTTTATTGTCCTTTTGTTCTGTTGCCATAATTGAGTTTTCTTCTAAATGACTATAAACTCTGTTGGCATCAATTCCAGTGCAGAGTTTACATGTCATCTTGTTTTAGGGTGGGTGGGATGGAGTTCCACTGCTTAGAAACATAGGTTGAGTAAAATGAGTGGTCTGAACTGTTATGAGACTTGGTTCTTGTCAGGATATATTAGTTCTGTAAGTGCAGGTTCCTAGAAGGAAAGTAGTATTTGAGTTGTTTTTGTAGTGATGGACAAGTGTTGAGTTTGAGTATTAGTCTGTGGACAGTAGGCAGTCAGGAGTAAGGTAACTGGGTAGTTCAAGCCAGTGTAGGTGTTTTAGTGCTAAGCAGTAGGAATAGTTTGGTAAGTTGGATACAGCATCTCACAGCAAGAGGTTCTCGGTTTGATCCTTGGCTGGGTTGCCTTCTGTACAGAGTCTGCATGTCCTCCCTGTGGTCGCGTGAGTTTCCTCCGGGTGCTCCAGTTTCGTCCCACATACCAAAGACATGCTGTAGGTGGATTGGGCACTGTAAATTGGCTCTATGCATGAGTGCATTTTTTTTTGTGTGTGTGTGTGTGTGTGTGTGTGTGTGTGTGTGTGTGTGTGTGTGTGTGTGTGTGTGTGTGTGTGTGTGTGTGTGTGTGTGTGTGCCTTCTGTGGAAGGTTGGGTGCTGGGCTGGCAACTCGACACCATAAAAACTCCACTGTCAATCGTGAGTGGACAGGTGATCCACTGTGGTGACCCCTAACTGGGAAAAAACTGAAAGAAAAAGAAGGTAAGTTGGATGCAAATTTTGTTATTTTATTGTGACAAACCTCTAGTTTATTTTTTAATGTAGAGTGAAGATTACTCAGGATGGCGCTGCATAGAGAAGTGAAGGAAGAAGGTACGATGTTGCTAAAGAATTCCAAGAGGAGTCAATGAGAAAGGGTTTGTTTTGGTCGAAGAAGACCAGCTTTTTCTGAGTTTTCTTGATGGCTTGAGTGATGTGCTGATCATATTTCAAGTTATCATCAATTATAATAAGAAGAAGCTTTGTGCTGGAAAATATTTCATTTGTGGCATTATCTACTGATGTGATGTTTAAGGCTTTCCATGCTGATAGAGATTTGGGTACAAACAGCATTTTTTTTAGCATTTAAAAGTAGTTAGTAGTCATCTAGCCAGGCCACAACAAAGGAAACGGTGTCCTGAGTTATCTTGTGAAATAGTCATAGTAGACTTGGCACAAAGCATGTGAGAGTGGCATCATCTGCAGATTGGAAGCTTCTTTGGTAGCTTTGTGAAGATTATTAATGAATGTGTTGAATAGTAAAGAACTTAGAATAGATCCCCAAGGTTCACTAACACAGACAGAAAGGGGTCAGAAATCTAATTTCCTGGAGTCTGTTGGTTGATTAACTGTGGAACCAGCTAAGAAATTAATGTGACAGTCCTAGGGAGGATATTTCATGGAATAGGTATTGATGTAAAACTATGTCAAATGCTTTTGATATGTCTAAGAAAAGGGAGGCTACTAGGTTACCAGTGTTTCTATTAGAGTTTATGATTTCAGTAAAACTAAGCAGTGCAGCAGTGGTGCTGTGGTGAGGTCGGAAACCATGTAAGTGTTGAGGAGATTGTTACTGTGAAGACAGAAAATGAGTTGGAAATGAATGCACTTTACTAGTATTTTGGAGGAGGGAGGCGCAATGGCCATAGGTCAGTAATTCGAAAGGTTGGTGGATGTTCCCCATTTATGTAGAATTAAATAGTGGATTTTTTTCCAGATGGAGGGGATGTAACTTTTTGTAATTAATTGGTTTATGAATATAGATACAGGGTATGTGACAGCATCTACAGAGATTTTTAGACATTCTGGTGACAGGTTGTGAGCAGCTAGGGAGGTATTTTTTAGTTTTGTGGATGTTTCTTGATAGAAGAAGTAAGTGCTTTTTGGAAGGAGAAAGGATTTTGGTGGTGATTAGTAGTACTTGCGATAGTAAGGTTGGAGGGTGGTTTGTTGTTAAGTAGGGAAAAGGACAGAGTATATGAAATGTGCATTGAATTTGGTAGCTATACGGTCTAGTTGGTGAAGGGGCTGTCATTTGGCCTGGGTGTAATAGTCTTTTGATTGTGTTACATAAAAGCTTAGGTCGTCCTAGAGCCTGGACACGTATTTAGTTCTGTCACATTTAAGGTTATCATCTACAATCACGCCAAGAAGGTTTGCATGGGAGACACTTCAATTCTAGTTTTGTTTAGTGAAAATACTTTGAAATGTGCTTTATCAGGAATGTCTGATTTGAGGAAAATAGTGGTAACTTTTTTTGGTGTGGGGGGGTTGAGTAGTAGCTGGGGAATATGGAGCTATTTCTCAACTGTTGAAAAAGCTTCTTATGTAATATGGAGGAGTTGAGGCAGTTTAATAAATGTAGATATATGCATGGAGTCATCGCATATTATATAAAGAGGGTTTTTTTATATGAAATATTAATGATAAAAATTCCCAGAGTGTCATCTGAGCCTGAATTACAGTTTGCTTTATTTTTGCTAGTGCCTCCTTATTAAAATCAAATGGAATCTGAAAATGACAGTTTGGGACATCCCTGTTTATATCATATTTTCAACCAAGGATAACTTTGACAAAGAGAAATCAAAACTGTTACTAAAGATTTTTATCAGCTCATTGCTAGATTTTATTTATTTGTTCTCTGTTAGCAATGTTGTCACATCACTTTGTGTTTTATTGTTGTTTTTTATCAGCTCATTGCTAGATTTTATTTATTTGTTCTGTGTTAGCAATGTTATCGCTTCACTTTGCATTTTATTGTTTAATAAACATGAGTAGAAGTCCTTGGGATTATTATGCATATTCCTAGCCAGTTTAGAATTATGGGAAAGGTAAATCTCACTCTGACTAAATATTCCCAACACCCACAGAAGCTTGGAATCTTCCATTTTTTGTTAATATCCAGCTTGAATAATTTATACATTTTTCCAATGATATTTTTCCTGATATGTATTTTTTGTATTTTCTTGTACCAGCAGCAGGAAAGTGTATTGCGCTTCTTACATTTCATTTTGAGCATGGACCTGTCTATTATTTGCAGTTCATGATAAAACAATGCCGGGCACTGGTCTAAGGATTTCCCTTCTATGTCCTGGTTCTATTGTCAACCCCTTTGGTGATCACAAAATTAATTCATATTTTCCTTGGTAAAACTGTTTAGTAGTAATTAGCTTATGATGGGCATTATCTTTCATAATTGCCATGCTAAGCAAAACACTGCTGTGATCTGATGCACCAAGTAGGGGATAATATTTAATATAACAAGTTAGAAGTGTTCTGCAATCAAAAATAATATCCACAATTTTAGATTCTCCTCTTGGAAAGTTGATGTTCCACCTAACATCACTAACAATAATTTCTAACAATTCATTTTGAATTTCTTGGTAGATTTAGACTCCCAAGATATATTAGGAAAGTTCAAATCAACCATTAAGAGTGATGTATGGTTCACTTAATATTCCATAAGATGAATCATAATTATATTTGTTCCCCATTCCTCAGCCATCATAGGAAAGCATTTTCCAGAGCACTACAAAGAAAACTTCATCCAATAGTCAAGCCAATTAATTCAGGAAGACCAATGCAATATTCATTGCTGCCACAGAATTGTAAAACAACTCTTTATCCTTGTACCAATACTTGAGGGGTAATAAGAGTTTGCCAATATTGTTAACATTTGGAGATATATATCCTGAATATATAGGGGCCCCAAACCACTGCTACACTCCACTGGTCCCATACCTGAGGGCAAGAGTTGTGTCCATATTCTTTTTTTTTACACTGCTTGCCCCCAATGTATGTTGATCATCAGCCCTCTCTAAAGCCAATCATCATATTTGTTCCCCTTCACATGGACAAGGGTCAGCCTGTAGGGGTCATCATTCAAACAGCCATCAGGGATGATTTGAGGTTTTCATTTTGGTTTCATCCTGTGAGTGTAGATGATGGGTCTGCAATGGGATGACAGTGGAGGACATCCCCTCACTTCCACTAAGGATTTTGCCCCCATGCATTTCTGCCTCACCCCTGAAGCAACAGTGTTTTACTTTCCAAACTCCACAAAAAATTAGGCATTGCCTAGTGTTCCCCAAAGTATGAGCAACTCCTCCCTCCCCCATGGGAGACATGGGCAGGCCACACCCCTTCACTTGTCTCTCTCTCCTTGCAAGGCTCCTATAGTGACAAGGATACTAGTCAAACTCCAGAAACCTGGGAAACAGTTGGGTATACCTCTTCTGTGCCACAGAGTCAGCTCATGTCTATATTCTTAATGCTAATGTGAACCCATGCAAGGTTTGCATAGGACTCCTCCAAAGGCGTGTCTAGATTTCCCAAATGTTTCTGATTTGCATGGACATGATATCAAGGTATCTATTATGAAGATGTGAGAATTGCATCTTTGTTAATTGCAGATGATGTTTTCCTTTCAACCTTAAGTGACTTTGATCTCTATCATGTACTGGAGTTATTCACTGCTGAGTGTGAAGTAGCTGGAATAAAAAATCAGCACCTCCAATTTAGAGGTCATGGTTCTGTCTTAGAAAAGAATCTTTGCATGCTGCAGGTGACTGGGGAACTGATACCTCAGGTGGAGGAGTTTAAGTATTTTAAGGTCTTGTTCACAAATGATGGTAGCGGGAATTATGGGAGTAAGCAGTGACTGTGATAGTGAAGTATGAACTGGGCAATAAGACAAAGTTCTCAATTTGCTAATCAGTCTATGTTCCCATCCTGACCTTTGGTCATGGTTTTAGGTAGTGATGGAAAGGATAAACTCATGGATACTAGTGGAAGAGACAAGATTCTTTTGCAGTTGGGACTTCCAAGATGGCATTACACTGAATAACAGCTTAATTTCAGCTCTCCCAGTGTGAAAACAGAAACTCAGAAAAAAGAGCCAGTAAAAGTGTCTTTTTGGGTAAATTTCAGTAATTGGCTAGTGAGTGTACTGCCTGGATGCCAGCAAAAAAGATATTCAAAGAACCTGAAAAAAAAATCAATTACAAAAGGGCAGAAGAAAAATGGAATGGTAAGAATCCTCCAGATGTTCTGCAAAAAGCAGTGCAAGCTTCAGCTTTGGTGCAAGACATGCCTTCCAGTAAATTAGAGGAAAACATAAGTCAAATGTGTTCATAGCTGATTAAAATAAATGAAACACTGAAGGAGTATATCAACTCAAATAACAAAAGGCTGGAAAAAGTTGAAGAAGCTTTAAACAAATATTCAGAAGAGGTGATAAAACTGCAAAAATCAGAGGTCAACATAAAGAAAATCCTGGTTGTCTATGAAACTGTTCAAGAAGTGATGTTTCAAAAAATAATAGAATTAGAGGATGCAGCACATAGGTAAAACATGAACAGACTGTATTAATTTTAGGAAAGCACAAATAAGCAATTAGACTGCTATTTCACAGAAGGAGCTGACAATTGAAAGGGCACATCATGTGTATGCTCCACACCTGGCTATCCTTTAATACTAAAGATGCAATCCTACCAGCTGAAAGAACTGATTCTAACAAAACTGATGGCAGAAGAACAAAATACTAAAAGAGGCAGGCAGTAGAGTGTTTGGGGAAAATAATTACTCACTGTACACTAGGCATAAGAGAAATACATTTATTCCAGTAATCAGGGAATGTCAAGACATGGTTGTGAAATTCGAGCTGCTGTATCCAGCTATTTTTAGAATATTATTTCCTGGAGGGCCAAAATACTTTTTTTGAAACAGAACATGCTAAGGAGGAAATTAAAAAAAAGTTTGTCCAACAAAAAGTGAGCTGTCAAACAGAAGGAGATTCTGCTCCTTGTTCTACCTGTAATAAAACCCACAGTAAACTATGTCAGTAAAAGCTTTTCCAATGATTCAAAGAAAAATACCTGACAAACAAGAAAAAGCATAAGAGTTGACCAGTAGAACCCATGGTATATTGGAAATGAAGCAGAGACTGAATTTGGGAGCTGGAGAAAGAAGAAGAAAAACAGAAATTCAGAAATTGACAAATGAATGTGTAATTATAAACCATTAATTATAACATGACAGAACAAGAAAACTTGGAAATATTAGACTTCTTTGACTTTGTTAAAGTTGTAGGGAACGCCAAAGCATATGTTCTACTTCCTGTCATTAATGTTTGGAAGAACATTTAAGAGAGAGGAAGAGGAATGAGTTAACTGTAAGTAAAAAAATGTTGTTCTTGACAGTAGTAGTTTTTAATGCATGACATAAGCTGCATTCTCTAATGTAAAGCTTTCTCTATTTTTGTTTGTAATAGGGATACTAAAGTAAACAGTTGCCCCTGTTTTTTTGTTCTTCTTCTTTCCTTCTCCTTGATCAGTTTTAAGAAATGTAAGCACTGCAATGTAAAAGCAGAACAAAAGAGTATTGTACAATTAAAATTAATATGCTTTTTCTTACTTTTGCATAGTGAAATGACTGGATTAAGGCCCTTGGTTTGATCTAATAAGTTTTAATGGGAAAAAAATAAGTAAAAGAATACTGAATATAATGAAAAGGTTTTCCTCTAGCAAATAAATGAGTGCATGTAGTAGAGGCAACTGTGTATCTGGTTCTCATGTTTATATGGAGACAATCTGATAAGGGCCAATAAAACACAATACTTTTTTCATTCAATGGTTGGGATTCTGAAAGCATTCAAGTGTTTTTCTAATCATGGAAAGGAATAAAGTTAAAACAAAAACAGACAGCAGTTAGTGGAAGTAGCAACACAGGATGTACCATGCATCTTAGCATGTATAATCTTCATTATAGGTTAATTCAGTCCTGTGAGTGTGGCTGTCAGTCGGGGTCAATTGTTCCTTTTAGGAGGGTTAAGTTTCATAATTTGAAGATGTACATAGTTTTATGTGTTAGTATTAACTTAATAGGTTTTAGGAGTGTTCTGGGCTGTGTTTGTTTTTTTGTTTGAGGGTTTTCATTAAGGCAAAAGGTTTTGCAAGCTGTGACATAGGTTCAAAAGGATATGACAAGAAACAACTGTATAAAGATCAACATCCCAAACATTAGTGTATGCATGTAGCACTAAAGCTGAAACTAGACATTAGCTGTTACACATAACAGGTGGGAATAATAACTTTTTAACATAATGACACTTTCCATATTATCTTTAAATGTGAATGATATGACAGATATATACAAAAAAGAAAGAGTAGTTAATTATATTTAAAAATACAGAGTACAAATAGCTATGCTACAGGAGACATATTTGGAAAAAAATGAACATGTGAAATTGATAAAGAAAGGATTTCAAAAAGGTTATTCAGCAGAATATCTGGGTTAAAGGAAAGGGAGTGTACTTATATTATTTGTGAGAGGAGCTCCAATATTGATAGCACAGGAAAAAAGATAATAATGGTAGATTTGTAGTAATAAGGGGCTACTGGCAAGTGAGATGGATTACACTGGCATGTATTTGTAGTCTACATAAAACTGCTGTAATGGAGCTTAAAGCAATTGCTTTCAGCAGGGAATATTACTTATAGGTAGGGACTGGAATTTGATTTTCATCAGTGAGGATGTATTTTAGGGGCTCAGAAGGGAAAATATAACAAAAGAGGGTACATTTTTGAAGACATTTATGAAAATATTTGACAAGAAAGATGTGAATTCAGTGGTAGGAGTTGGGGGTGAATTTACATATTACTCCCTATGATGCACAAATGCAGCTAAGCTAGACAGAAGTTATATTTCACAAGAACATGTACATTTAATTGAATTTTTATATGCATCCAATAACTATTTCAGATCATGCATCAATAATAACTAAAATAAAAATGCAGGGTTGTTGTTGTTGTTGTTGTGTCTTTCAGCTTTTCCCGGTTAGGGGTCGCCACAGCAGAACTCCGGTCCGCTAATGATTGGCAGTAGATTTTTACGTGCCGAGTTGCCAGCCCTGATGCACAACCTTCAATGAAGGTACGCTCATTCATGCATGTCTCCACACAGAAGACGCTCTAGCTGAGAATCGAACAGGACAACGTCTTACTGTGAGGCAAAAATTCAGGGTAATGAAATAAAAATGAGACACTGTTGCTTCCTTACTGATCTGTTAAAAAGAGAGGAATTTAGGGAATGGGTAGTCAAAATTATTTGGGAGTTATGAAGGAAGACATAATTATGGAGCTGGATAAAATTAGAGTGGAGTTTAAAAAAAGGATAGAAATGAAAGAGAGTTATGGTTAAGAAGTAACAAGAATTATTTAGAGGAACTGACAAATGTTAAAGTATTGCAGAATAGGAGGGATCTCACAGAACAAGAAGAGGAATAATTGCAGAGCACTAAAAAGAAAGTAAGGGATTACCTTGAAAATATGCAAGAGTTTAGGAAGACTGTTGTTAAGCAACTGTTTTTTTTTTTTTTGATAATAACACCAAAGCACAAAAATGTTTAGCACACTGACTCTGGCAACAAAAAGTTGAAAAGGTTGTTGCCATGCTTCAGGAGCCTATAACAGGGGAAATAACCAGAGATCCTGTAGAGGTACTAGAAATATTTCAGAAATGTTATGAAAATCTGTATAAAGCAGATAAATATAGAAACTTACAAAAGGTACAAATGGAACTGTTTATGGAAGAATTAAATATGGCAAGGTTAGAGGTAGATGAGGCTCAATTCCTAACCAGATAGGAGGAGATGAGATAAAAATGGTGATGAATAACCAATCTGCAGGAAAGACCCCAGGAATAGATGGTATTCCCATGGACATTTGAAAGCTAGGAGAGAAGAAACTGATAAAGATCTGGAAGGTTTTGTTTAACAGTATTTTGAAGTGAGGTAAAGCACCAACATCCTGGAAGAAAGCAGTGATGGCTGTAATGCCTAAAGATGGTAAAAGAAAGGCAAATGTGATGCCAAAATTGATAAATATGGATCAATGTGGTTTTGTGGAGGGGAGACAAACATTTGGCAACATTAATAAAACAATGAAGATCGAGAAGGAAGCAGAATGTAAGAAAATACCACTGTTGGTGGGTCTTGATGCAGAGAAAACATTTGACAAAGTAAGCTGGGATTCTATGAGTAGAGCAATGGAAGCATTTGCATTCCCTGATACAATACTAAAGTTAGTTAAGAGGATATATGAGGGATTGAAGATGAAAATTGAAGTGGGTGGGTTCCTCTCTGATAAGTTCTGCATGAGCAGAGGAACCAGGCAAGGGTGTCGTATTTCCCCTTTGTTGATTGTGTTATATTTAGAACCATTGACAAAGAAAATAAGGGACTTAGAAATTAAAAGATATAATTTGGTGGGTCTACTTCAGTAGACCGAGCATTCACTTACCCGAATTTCATATTGCCAAGATGAGAAGGCTGACAACCCATAACACCGACGTCCCAGAATACTGACTTTCCACTCCAGATAGGTACCGCTTGGCCACCATGTTGAACTTTGCCCCTTATCCCCATAGTAGTGTGATCTTGGAGTTGGTATATTTAGTTAGGGGGATATGAGGGGCACAGCAACCCACATAAGGAGGTGTTGGGGGCAAAGCCCCCCCACATGAGTGGGTCTGCTTTGCTTTGGTTTTACTTTTTTTCAGGTTGCCCAAGCAGTTACTTACCTGGAGTAGAAAGTTGGTGTTCAGGGACATCGTTGTTATGGGGCTGGTGGCCTTTTCATCTTGGCTATATGAAAGTCAGGTAAGTGAATGTTCAGTCTACTGAAGTAGACCCAATTTGCTATGGTAGTCAAGAAAAGCTGGCTTTATTTGCAGATGATATCATTTTATACCTGATAAAACCAGAAAAGGACATTCAGTGTGTTGTAGAACATTCTGAGACAGTTTCATCTCTTTCTAGGATACAAAATTTAATGAAAATAAAACAAAGGCAATAGCTGTAAACTATGTACCCAGATACAAATTAATTCAGCAATACCCATATTTATGGGGACATAATAAAATGAAAAACTTAGTAGTAAGGATTAAAAAGGACTCTGTTATGTCAGTCAAGGATATGTGGGATGATACTAAACAAAAGATAATACAAAAACTGAGAAATTGAAAGCTCTCTTTTATGGATATGGATAGAAAGATACAAACAGTGAAAATGTTTTTAGTCCCTTTAGTTTTATACATGGGTCAGGCATATTTTTATCAACCAGAGGAGAAGTTGTGAATAGCAATTAAAAAGAGTTTTAGGATTTTATCTGGGTGGGGAAGACAACAAGTGTGATAAGCTGATCCTTTCAATAGAATAAGGTGGTTTGAGAGTACTTGATTTGAAGGAGTATTTCAAAGCTACACAGTTAAGGCTCCTATACATGGCACAAACAGAAAGCTGTAATTCAAAGTGGAAAGGAATGATTATGAAAGGGGGGGGAGCTCAAGAAACATGAAGAGACTGGGATTTTGGAAACAGATCCTTAAGTAGAATAATAATAACCATACAGAATAATATAGTCATAAAGTAGCAGAAAGTATTCTAAAAACAAAAAAAAAACTAAGCCAACATGGAAATGGAGAAAGGAGAATCTGATGATAGGAATGGCTCCAATTATGGGTACAGAGAATAGGCAAGAGGGGGCTGGAATGTACTGGAGAAAACTGCAAAAAAACAAGGGATTGGGAGCAAATAATTAGAGAGGGAAATGTAATACAATGGGAAGAGGTCAAGAATACATTTGGATTTCAGGCCAGATATTGCCTTCCTTATCAAGGATTGATATCAGAGTATAGGCAAAGAGTAAGGGATAGGGGGATCCTAAGTGCCCAGCACTGGTAGAGCTTTTAATAGCCTAGAACAGAAGCTGCTGTTAAAAAAGGGATAATTAGTAGGGCATATAAAATATTGCACTATAACTATAAGAATCAGTCAGAGGAGGTCAGAAAGGATTGGGGAAGAGAGTACAGATAAACAATTCCCAAAGAAACAATGGGAGGATATAAGTATGACTCCCAAATATGCAACAACGTCTAGAGGATTTAGGATCTTTGCTTGGAAGTGTTTGCACAGGTATTTTTATACCCCAAGTAGACTCCATTTTTTTTCTCAGATAGATTACAGATGTTGGAAGTGTGATGAGGAAGAAAGAGGTAATTGGGATCATATTTTCTGGCAGTGCGATGATTTGGCAGATTTAAAAAATTCCTTGTAGACTACTATATCAGAAATAATGGGTGAGAAACTAAGAAAATTATTTTTTTGAGCTATGGTACAGAACCAGAATGGCCTAGACATAGTAATGCCTTGCTGAGTCTAATTATGGTGACTGCCAAAAAATCAATTACTAGAAAATGGAAAACAAAGTCTAAATCAACTGTATTGGAAGTAGTGAATATAGTAAAAAATATAAAACAACTGGAAACGGGATCTTTAGAAAAGGGTAGGAGCAAATTACGTAGAAAGAAATTAAATTTTGGGAACAATACATGCAGAATGATATTTTGGAGGAAGAATGAGGTTTAAAAGAAGGCAGGATTTAAATAAGCTATGTAATGCTTGACTGATGATGACTGGATAGATTATAAGTGATGTATACTGTTTGCAGCTAAATATACATCAGTATGGTTTGTTTTCATTTATTTGAATGTATGATTTTGTATGTCATAAGTGATAATTTAATAAAGATGTTCTTGGTTAAAAAAAAAGATTCTTTTGCAGTTGGCTGGTAAGCTGAACAATTTGGAAACCTCTAAGGGTCTCAGAATGCAGCTACTACTCTTTCACTTTGAGAGGAGTCAGCTGAGCTGTTTAGGCATCTTGTGAGAATGCCTCCTGGATGTCTCTTGTACGACATATGCCAGGTTGGCAGTCAGAAAGAGATACATTTGACAAATTGCTTCTTTCACCTTGCTTGGGTATGTCTAAGAATCCCATAAGATGAGTCTGAGACTTTTGTTATGCTAGAAAAGTTTAGTTGACCCTCCTTGACTAGTTACTACTGCATCTCTCACCAGGACAAGTGGTTTAGAGCATGAATGAACAAATGAATAGACATTCTAGAAGGGGGTTTATGGATGGCAAGTTATAAGGTATAAGCCGTGTCCCTTGAAATGACAGGAATATGCTTGTACTAGCATCCCCAGTCATAATAACATCAAAAATGATGCCAGAAAACATGCCCAGTCCCATAATTATTGCACTGCTAGCCCCTGCTTGACATGTGCTGCAGGACACTCTTAAAGGGAATATTATTAATAAACTGCATGGAAAATATCTATCTGGGTGGTTTATTGGCTTCCAACAGACCACAGGTTAACTATTAAGTTAGGATTCTATGCTTCATCGCTATGATTGTGATCTTTCCCTCAAATAATATGTTTTTGGCAGCAGGGTCTTTCTAAACATCCTGATCTCTATTAAAAAAGACATTTGAAACTGACAAATATGATAAATGGAAAATATGGGAGAATTAATTTCTCCTGTCTGTCTCTGCATAAGTTATCCACCCTTTTAACAAATTCTCCCTATGGCTTACAGCACTGTATAAAGCAACATGGCAATAAACAAAGTTACCATGGTTACAGGTTCACAAAAAGAAGTATAAAATGTTTCTACCTGAGGCTTTAGGCAGCATATGAAAACGATTTAATTGAAAGCAAGATGATCAAATACATTTTTGATAGAGTAAGGAGGCATTTTACAATTAAATCAGAAATAATAAATTTACAGATTTGTAGCTATATTATAGACACATAGAAGCTTGTTGCACACCATGACCCCCCCCCCCCTCATATCCATGGGTGGGCAGACAGAGATTTGAGGAGATGGGGCCAAATGCTGGGAAGGAGACAATAATTTTCAGAGATTGTAGGAGACTTTTGATCTTTCCCTGACACATTGCTGCATAATACACATAAAGAATTGTTGGGCAATATAAAAAAAATGCTTTAATGGAAGACCATCAGTGAGAGTGTCTAAGCAATAGAAATATTTACTCAGAGTTTCTTGTTTTAAATATCAATGTATTTGCTGAAATTGATATGCAAATAAATACAAACAACTAAATCAATCATCCACACTTGATGAAGAAAATGAGATGAATAATGTTTGTGCAGTGTTTTCTTTAATGAGTGACATATTTCCTGGATCCAGTTCTCCTTTACACCCAAAGTATTACATTAAAACCAGAAATGGACAATTGTATATTTTTTTACCATAGGAGATATGAAGTGCTGGTGGGAGACAGGTAAATTATTTAGCTATTATAAAAGAAGGCCCGCATTTTGATAGTTTGATGTGCATCTACCGAGATGTAGTTACAAAGAGGATTTGGTTAATTAGACTAATTATTGTTAGCAGCATACCTGTCAGCTTCTGGGTTTGAAAGGCATGAATGACTTAAGAATCATACCAGGTAGGAAAGAGTAACACTCATTCCTCAGAAGAGATTTTAATTAAGGATAAGAAATCTTTGCATATGCATAGATGAATTATTTAATGTGAATCTGCCGTTAAAAATGGTTAACTTTATAAAGAAAATCAGTAAATCTAAGAGGAACAAGTCTAAATCTGAGGGTAAAAAAAAATCAAAACATTTTGCTGAAATAATTTAGAGGTATGGCTAATGATGATATTTTACACCTCCCATATTACCTGTTAAAACAGACTAAAGACTACTCTGACAACAGAACTGGACTGAATCTTAGAAATCTGGGTGAAACAGTATTACAGTAATATGTAACAAAGTACAGGTGTGTAGGAACTTGCCCTAAATGTAGTTGTTTAAGTGCATTCACTGTAGTCCTCATCCGTATGGGATTATGCCTGCAGGCATCTCAGTGGCCAGGTTGACATCCAGAGCTGTACCTCCCCTAGTGGCTTTGGCCAACGCCCTTCCTCTGCAATGTAAGAATGTCAGTTGAATAATAGGGGTGTGATCTGCTGCCATTGTTAGGTCTTTCATGGTCTGGTGATACCAAGATTTGCCGATGGCACCACCACATGAGTGAATTTAGGAAGGGCAACTTCCCTGAATATCAGGTCTACCCCTGAGGTCCTCAGTCTGCCTGTACGATACGTATAGCAAGATCAAGGAGGAAGCAGATCTGGTAGTGAAATGACAGGAAAGCTAAGGAGTACATGCTACTCACCCCAACCCCATGGTGCCAAGGAAGGGAATAAGAAGGTGATGACAGAGGGAAGGAATATGGACTACAACAGTAAATGTACTTAAACAACTACATTTATGGTAAGTTCCTACTCAACTGTACTATGTTCCTCATAGTATCAACTGTCTATTGCAGTCCTTTTCTGTGAAATGACTCCCAGAACATAGCAGCAATGGGTGGCTGGATATAAAGTTTATTCTAAGAGAGCAGACCTTGGAGGATGGAGATAGTAAAACCTGCCCTAGCCCAATGGCCCAGATGCCACACATAAATTATATTGTTTATAAAATGTGTTAACTGATGACCACATAGCTGATTGCAAAACAGACTGGATACTCTGAATATATATGTGTCTGGTTGAGATTAGGGTTAAATTATCCAAGCTGCTAAGTCTTAGAATGGTTAGGTAGGGATGCACGAAGGACCCTTTTTTCTGAATTATTAAGTCTACCTGCTGTGGCATTACTCTTCGATTTTCCCTTGCTAAGCTTAGCAGGAGGGAAACTTAGTGCTGTCTGCAACAAAAGGGGGCTGCCAGAATATAATTTGGCCTGTCCTCTTTGATTTTTTGCAGTACCCTGGGAATCACAGGTTTAGGAGGAAAAGTGTAAAGAAACAAACCTGTCCATTTCATGGAGAATGCCTATTTTCCAAGTTGCTGAAGTTGCCATCCTGCAATAGAACTTTCTCCACTGCCTGTTCTCTGTACAGGCAAACAAGGCAACTCCTAGTATACTCCAATTATTGGTCAGATCCAGGATAATTTCCTTGTTTAACATTCATTTATGTTGGTCTATCTGTGATCTGCTGAACTTACTTACCACCAAATTTTCCACAGCTCTGAACTCAAATCTGTCTGGATGCTCTTAGAACAAGTACAACAGCCATCATCTCTTCCACTTATGTGTGTCTCTTTTTCATGCTTTAATCCTATTTACCCTTTATTTTCCATGGACCTAAATGGGTTTCCATAGCTAGGTCAGAGAAATCTGCTACCCAGTGTTTGGGTAAATTGTGGTAATCTGAAGGATATGCGCAAAATGAGGTTCAACTGCCGTTTCCATAATGAGAGGTCTTTCTTCATGCAAGGGAAGATAGGAATGCAGGCCTCCAGAGACTTAGCATGTTGACACCATCTGTTTTGTGGGTAACCATCATGTGTAGTATCACCAGAGGCACCATAAGCTTTGGGAGAAAGGAGGCAGTAGCCATGTAGAGTCATGGTTATTTCCTCTGTGAATCATAGCTTTGGTGTTTCCTATGTTTTTCTTTTGGCTTAGTCTGCCATTATTTTCTAAATCTAGCCTTCTTTTCCTTACCAGTCTTATTTCTGTCTTCTGTAGGGTGCAAAGGCCAAAACATAGTATGATGCTTTCTGCTATATTTTAGTGCATGGGGTTGGAAAAGCTTCTTGACTGACTGTATAGTCTTTCCTTTTTTTCTCTCCAGTCTTTTGACAATATCTTCAGCAAGGGATCTGAAGAGGTCTTCCTTGTCTAAGGATGCATTGATGAGATCTGTCATGTCTTAAATTACTGACCCTGTAGATGCTGCTCTCTAGAATGCATCCACAGCATCAAAGCTGTATTTTCTTGGAGTGCTTGGGAACCTGAAAGGAGAGGTCACAGGGTTCAAGAATCCTGTGCTTCAGCTCCTTGTCCAGGATGCCATCTGCCTTAGTTTTCATTTTTTCCAGTAGAGGTGTACTGGTAAACAAGCATGTGGGCCTGGTTGTTTAAGGCACTGAAAGCCAAGATAACAGATGTGCAAATTTTTTTTCCCAAATCTGTTGAGTATTCTACTCCCCGTGTTACTGGAAAAGAGCCATAGAGAATCCCTTGCTAGAATCCAGGGACACATCTGCTAGATCAGCCAAATGGCTATTATATAAGAACATAAGCTTATGGGAGTACCTGACCCTATATAAATGGCTGAGCTTCCTATGAATGAGAGGAGGGAACCTAATTCCACAGTTGCATTATCAAATGCACCTAGAACATGCATGACTGGAAGAACAGCTAGTGCCATGGACTTAGGCAGGCCCAGTGGAGCTCATACCATTGGATTGCAGGGATGCAGCCCCCCCCCCAGTTGTGAAAAGAAAGAAAAAGAAAGAACAACATTTAAAAAAAATAAAATATTTAGTATATTATTGTATACTGGCTGCTTAGCTGCAAGTCCAACTGACTTGCTGTTAAAAAACTTGAACTGTACATGCTCGGCAAGTTCCAGGTTTAAAAACAAAAACTAGTTTCTGTAAATCTGGACTGCTGTAAAAGCAGTCCAGATTAAGAAGAGAAGGCATCAGTGTATAGATGCTCAGAAGTCTATGCAGTTTATAACCACAATAAAGTGGAAGGGGACTGGACTGCCACGTCTGCAGTCATGTACATGACGTGGATGGGTGGATGACTAATGATTGGTTCTAGCTCTCTTCCCATGCTTTGCGTGCTGGGAAAAAGAGAGAAAGAAACAGTCAGCAGCAGTACTTTGGTTTGGATGGAGTTTGTACGAAAGATAAAACTGTATATTTTATTAACAACCTTCTGCAGAAGATCAATACTTCAGGGAAAATTGAGTGTAACTATATGGAATACATACTTGAGCCTGAAGATAAAAAAAAGTCCCAAGGATCTCCTAGCTGCAGAATACAGCAATAAGAAGGGCAATTATTTTGTACTAGAATTTAAATTGGTTACGGGTTATCATAATATGATTAAATGTAGCATAACAAAGAGAGAAACCAGGAAAGATTTCCTTTTTTTTTTTTTTTTTTAAAGGGGAGGTGCTTGATATCTGCAATTACTCAGAGGATAAGGAATATTGATGGGGCAGCAATCTTTGAGTTACTGAGTAGAACTACACAGCAGTACTTTGAGGTGATACATATGCTATCATGAAGCTACTTCCAGAGAGTGGCAAAATATTTCTGAATGTTACGTGAGTGGTCTTCTGGGAGTTGACACAGAAGATTACAGCTGTAATTTATCAAACTGCTTCCTGCAAGTTAGGGTTTGATTCTGTTAGCCTCCATTTGCCTACTGTGACTCTGATCAAGTCAATCAGGCAGTGCTCTAGGACTGACCGTGAAAATAAACATTTATGTGTCCATTGGTTTTACCTTGCTAACAAAAAAAATATCACAGATTTCAAAACAAGGAAGTGATCTGCATAGAATGTAATATTGATATTAGGTGAATATTTGGCAAAGTTATTTAGCAAGAGTGAAAGAAATGATCAAGCCCAGAGAGAGCCTTGAAAGCTATCACATTATCACATTTAAAAGTGCTGTGCCTGAAAGAGAGGACCTTGTGATGACCTGAAAGGTTTGATCAGATAAGTAATTGTGGAACTGTTTGATAGCACAAACTCAAAGTCTGTTTTAATCATCTTTTCAGTAAGGTCTGAATGACCAGCTTATTTGAATGGTTTAGTTATATCGCAAATATTGCCCTATTTTTATTGTTCTAGATTTTATCTGCAAAATAATAAATTGCAAAAAATATACAAAAGCCATTGCAGAAACTTTTGACAGACAATAACTAAAAGCTCATGCTCTCTTATATAACCCAGAATATGAGAAGTTACTTTTCAAAACGCATGGTGATTATTGCTAGCCTATTGGTGCAAGAGCAGGGCATTTGCCTGTCATGTTGGTAACCTGAGATTATTAAATGACCCAGGAAGTTGGGGAACAACCTGATGGGAGTTGACTTGACTTCTTCCTGGGGAGGAAGTTTACTTTCCAAACATTTTAGTGCTGTCTGTTGGAGGAGGACAGAGAACGGAACATGTGTCATACAAATGTATATGTATATTAGAGGGGTTGATAGGTGTGGATAAATCATGTGCAGTAATGTACATGTGAATGCTTACCTCATTGTACTGCAAGTGCAGGTCATCCATTACTAACAATAAAGGATACTGTACCAGAATGCCTTGATGTCTTCTTCTACCCGGTGCTGGTAACTCCAGTCTAAGGAGGTGGTCAAGATTTAAATGAAAAAGTATAACTAACATTGATCATTCAGGCTATAGGGGCACAAAATTAAAAAAAAAAAAACTTTATGATTTTGCAGGAGGCAGCAGTATAGCAATATTCATTAGGGATAATGGAATAGTAATGTTTGGTAGGGAAAATATGTGCATGCTTGAAGTGGATGTGAACCTTGCCCATCTGAAAAGGAGAAAGAAAAATAAAGGACAGAGGTGTAGCTATAACAGGAGCTACTATTCTGAGGAATTAGGGATGAAGATTGAAGTTTTATGGCATGTGTCTTTCTGAGATTTTTTTTCTAGCAGTTTACAAATATTGTTTGTTGAGATTTCCTTCAAAAGAAAGGACAGCGTTAATGATTATAGTGGGCCATTACTTAGGAAATAAAGGTCAAGATCAAAGGAGAAGAAATGACAGAGAGAGAGAAAGAGATAGAGAGAGAGAGAGAGAGAGCGAGAGTGAAGGGAAGACACCAAATATGGTCTGTGAAGAGATTAGCAAGTAAATTGCCAGGGAAAGTACTGCCTTGTGGAGCAAAACTGAAAAAATGTACTGATGGTTCTTTAATACATTTCTAAAATTGATTTGGTTTACATGCCACATTAGTTGTTCCTGTCTGACAAACACAGATTTGTGCTTGTGTGTGTGCGCGTGTGTGTGTGCGTGTGTGTGTGTGTGTGTGTGTGTGTGTGTGTGTGTGTGTGTGTGTGTGTGTGTGTGTGTGTGTGTTCCTGTGTGCTTTGTAATTCTATACAGTCTCCTGAGGGTTAAGTCATTTTGATGTCACATGTTATTATGCAAGGTTCTCTTCCACAGATACTATGCCTGATACCCAGTTGACAGCACCTTCATGAGATATTTTTATATGGTTTAATTGAATTGTAAACTTCTTTTGACTAAAAATGGAGTGCTGTAACTGTCCTGGACCCTAGGCTAATATCTGTAAAAACAGCAAAGTTTCAAGAATGTGGCTGGAGAAACAGGTCTCTGTCATTTTCAGGATCAAGGTTTTCAGTCATAATCCAAGAATGAAGCAGTGACTACTTCTAGCTGATATTGTTAAAATTTTGGGGGATTATTCTGAGACGCTTAAATTATCTAACACCTAACTGAGGAGTGACTTTGGGCCACGGTTCACATTAATATCACCAGCTTTCAATAGATTAATGATAGAGATTGAGAGAGAGAGAGAGAGAAACAGAATGAAAATAAATGTCCACGTCTGTTTCATGTAAGAGTGTAGTAGATGAAAAAAATACCTAATCTATAGCTGTGTGCAAGCCGTACCCCTTTCATTGCACAATCACCCCACCACATGTGGAGTAGCATGTACTAGTTGCACATTTGCTCATTATACATTATATCCCTAAGTTATTTAGAAGATGGATAAAGGATAAATAAGAGAATAAGGTAATGAGGGAGGACTGAATAGCAAAAGTAAGCATGGGATGGCACAGGGAAAAGGACAGCGTATAACCCATAATAATCAGAGAACTATATGAAGAGGGAGGACATTTGTAAGGGAATTGGGGGATACTAGTAGAATCAAATATACTTCCAAAGGGCAAAAGCTGGATTCCTTAAAATCGAAATAAATCACCAAAAAACTCACAATGGAATTCCAGAGACAAGGCAGAATAAAAACGTAATTTAATATTACAACCATACAAAATGTAAGCACTTTCGAACAAAGTTCTTCTTCAGACAAAAGCTCTTCATCACAAAACACTCTATTTAAAACAAGAACTGATACAGCGCAGCCAATTAAATTCAAGTTGTCATTACTTATGCAAATCTTTAGATTTAAATATAGGCTTTAAAGAGACCTTGTCATTAATTCCAGGTTTCTTATCAGCACAAAATCTAAGAATGCAGTGAAGCTCTCTTTCTTCAGTGAAGTTCTTTAAATCACCTCACTGTGGTCCCTTGCATATCATCTCAACTGCTTTGAACAAAAAAGTATGTGCAAAGTTAGACTCATGGACATGTTTCGCTAAAGCATTAGCAAGATCACTTCTCCTAATAGCATAATTGTGTTCACGTATTCTTTCGTATAACATTCTATTGGTTTTACCTATATAGAAATTTTCACATACTGTGCATGTAGCTAGATATATTATATTACTTATCTTACAATTTGCATGCAACTTAAATGTAAACCTTTTTCTAGAAACTGGATTCTCAAATGAATTTGAAGTATCAATAAAAGGGCAATATTTACAGTTACCACATGGGTACGTGCCAGATGTTTCATGCTCAAAATAGGTGTTAGTCCGTTAGTCCTAGAATCTGTATAACACACCCGCCATTTAAGTGACTTCATGTTCATATGCCTAAACAGCATTTTTTCACCTACTATTCCCTTTATCTGGTCACTAGTGGTTAGAATATCCCAATTGGACTGGATCACACTGCGTATCTGTTTAAAATCACTTGCATAGGACAATACAACTGGTATGTGCCTTCTAACTCTTGAATCAGAGACCAATTCATTATTATTACTTCTAGAATCTAAAAATTAGGTTTAGCTGAAGAAGTCCCTAAATCCTTCACATCTCTGATCATTCCTTCAACTTCATTCCTTTTGTACTCTCTCTCCAAAAAAATCAGTAAAGAGAGTCTTAAGATCCTCCTGAAAACCTTCTTCAGTGTTATTCAGGCGTGAAATCCTTACACGCTGCCCTTTTAAATTATTTTTATAGATATGTGGCAGGTGCATACTATTACGTTGAAATACTGTATTTTTGCTACAAGGATCTCTATATAACCTAGTAATAAGATTACCAGAAATATTTCTCTGGATGCATACATCCAGAAACACTATTTTCATCACAAGAAACATTAGAGGTAAAGCGCAGAAATGGGGTGGCGGCATTTAAATACTTAAGGGGAACAATATTGGTGTTGGATCGTGACTACTATGTTGCCTCTATTAAATCTATGCTTAATGATACAATGACATATGAAAAGGTAGATTCTGACTATATCTGGGATATACATTGCACAGTGTTTTGTACTATTCGTGAGTGTTTAGAAAATTTTCTGATAACTGAACATTTATCACAATATTTGAGTGTTGAATATCTTGTTATTCCTATCTTCCAAGGTCTCCCCAAAGTTCACAAAGTAGGATTTCACCTCTGTTTGGACCAATAGTTTCAGGCAAGGAGTTGCTGACAGAACCATTTTCAATTTTTATAAATAAACAATTACAACCAGATTTAAATACAACTGATACAGTTCTAAATGATACAAACTCTTTAACAGATCTCTATGCATTCGTTAGAGCTTTTAATAGTTGTCTGCTAGTCACACTCGATATTGAATCTCTCTTTACCTGTATTCTCAACTTAGATGGTATTGACATGGTTAAAGTCTTTCTCACCTCTCATAGTGGCTATAACCCCAAACAAATAGATCTTATATGTTTATTTCTTGAGGTGGTATTAGAGAATAACATCTTTGTATTTCAAGAGCAATACTACCTACAGAAGAAAGGTGTAGCTATGGGCACTTCATGTGCCAATAGCTATGCCAATATGGTTTTAGCTAGTTGGGAAGAGAAGTATGTGTTCAACAGTCAATTTAAGAGTTTGCTGCTCTTTTATAGAAGATTTGTGGAGGATTATTTTGCTATGGGCAGATAATGAGGCATAGTTAGTTGACTTTATTAAGTATTTAAATGTTACCACCTCATTTCTACGCTTTACCTCTAATGTTTCCTGTGATGAAATTGTGTTTCTGGATGTATGTATCCAGAGAAATATTTCTGGTAATCTTATTACTAGGTTATATAGAAAGTCTTGTAGGACAAATACAGTACTTCAACGTAATAGTATGCACCCGCCACATATCTACCAAAATATTTTAAAAGGGCAGAGTGCAAGGATTTCATGCCTGAATAACACCGAAGAAGGTTTTCAGGAGGATATTAAGACTCTATCTACTGATTTTTTGGAGAGAGGGTACTAAAGGAAAGAAGCTGAAGGAATGATCAGAGATGTGAAGGATTTAAGGACTTCTTCAGCTACACCTTATTTTTCAGATTCTAGAAGTAATAGTAATGAATTGGTCTCTGATTCAAGAGTTAGAAGGCACATACCAGTTGTACTGTCCTATGCAAGTGATTTTAAACAGATACGCAGTGTAATCCAGTCCAATTGGGATATTCTAACCACTAGTGACCAGATAAAGGGAATGGTAGGTGAAAAAATGCTGTTTAGGTATAAGAACATGAACTCACTCAAACAGCGGCTGTGTTATACAGATTCTAGGATCAACAACTATTCTGAGCATGAAACATCTGGCACCTACCATGTGGTAACTGTAAATATTGCCCTTTTATTGGTACTTCAAATTCATTTGAGAATCCAGTTTCTAGAAACAGGTTAATGTTTAAGGTGCATGCAAATTGTAAGACCAGTAATATAATATATTTAGCTACATGCACAGTATGTGAAAATTTCTATATAGTAAAACCAATAGAATGTTATATGAAAGAATACGTGAACACAATTGTGTTATTAGGAGAAGTGATCTTGCTAATGCTTTAGTGAAACATGTCCATGAGTCTAACTTTGCACATACGTTTTTGTTCAAAGCAGTTGAGATGACATGCAAGGGACCATGGTTAGGTGATTTAAAGAACTTCACTGAAGAAAGAGAGCTTCACTGCATTCTTAGATTTTGTGCTGATAGGAAACCTGGAATTAATGACAAGGTCTCTTTAAAGCCTATATTTAAATCTAAATATTTGCATAAGTAAACACAACTTGAATTTAATTGGCTGTGCTGTATCAGGTCTTGTTTTAAATAGAGTGTTTTGTGATGTAGAGCTTTTGTCTAAAGAACTTTGTTCAAAAGTAATATTAAATGACGTTTTTATTCTGCCTTGTCTCTGGAATTCCTTTGTGGCTTTTTTGGGAATAAGGGAATACTGCTGACATTAGACTTTTTTTTATCTCATTTGGAGGCAGTAGTTATACCAATGCTTTTAGCTGATATACTAAAGGCAACATTAGACATACCTCATCCTTACAAACTTACAGTTGCAGTGTGGTTTTGATTTGGAATTCTGAATGGTATGCAAAAATATTGACTAGAGGTGTTGTAAGGCCTGGCGCATACATGAAGTGGTTGCTGATGTAACTACATAAAGAAGGAAACCATTAAAGTTCCCTTCCCGTGCTGTAAGTGCACTGTGCAGTCATTGGAAATTTATTTTTTGGATAAGGTGAGTGAAAAAATGCTTGCACTTAATTGCAAACTGACCACCTTGATAATAATTATTATCAATGTCAGTTGAAACTTATGAACTTTTTTTTTCATGGCAGGGTCAACCAGATACACTTGACTTTATGAAGTGTTTTCCTGACAAGTTCAACCAAATACTAGTAGGTTGGCAGAGCGTTTACAAGGATGTTAATGGATTTTTTTTTAATATATCCTGGCAGGGTGAACCAGATACTAAGGAGGCAATGTGTTTTAGGAGCTGTTGTTGGATTTTTTTTTAATACAATATCATGGCAGGGTCAACCACATACTAAGGAGGTGGTGTGTTTTAGGGACTGTTGATGGATGTTTTTAAATATACTATCCTGGCAGGGTGAACCAGAGACTGTCTGTGGATACATTTTAATATAATATGCAGGCAGGATTAACCAGATACTAGGAACAAGGTGGCAATGTGTTTTAGATGCTGTTGATTTGTTTTAAGAGGCAGTGTAATTTGGAAGCTGCTTGACTGTGGATGTCTTTTTTCTAATAAAATATCCTGGCAGGGACGAAACAGATACTAGATATGCAGTGTGTTTTGAGGACTACTTGTGGATGAATTTTTTTTAACCTAATCTTTTTGCAGGTTCAGTCAAGATAGGTTAGGATGGTGTGTGGATGTTTCGTTGTTGTAGCTCTAGCCTTGCATGACTAAAGTGTGTATGAGTGAACTGAAGTGAGATCACCTGCAAGCTCTTGACTTTGTAATGCAAAAGAACTAAAGTAATGTAACCATTTTCTTCTCTTTTCATTATTTTAAACCTTGTAGGCTCAAAGCATATATTGTGGGTGGGCAATTGAGTTGGGGGCTATGCCTAGTATGTGTGAATGAAATTATTGGCCTTACTGTTGTATTTCTGACTTGCTTTGCAAGAGTAACGTGCATTTGAGTGAAGTAAGATCGACCACACGCTCTGAACTCTGGCTATTGTT
Source organism: Protopterus annectens (assembly GCF_019279795.1). Taxonomy (NCBI): domain Eukaryota; kingdom Metazoa; phylum Chordata; order Ceratodontiformes; family Protopteridae; genus Protopterus; species Protopterus annectens. The sequence goes on along the minus strand of NC_056732.1, from coordinate 1,076,230,329 downwards.
TATGTGAAAAAATACATATATTAATAACAGTGTTGCCTTTTATCCTTTTTTTGTCTTTTAGCCTCACAAGATCAAATCAAATACTGTGGCCAGGGTGGGCAATAGGGATTGGGCCTGTGTGTGAATGAAACAACTGGCCTTGCTGTTTACTGTTGTTGTAATTCCGGCTTTGTAAGACTGTAATAGTTGCCTGTACTTTCAGATGAATGTAATCTAATTATCAAATGTATGAGTCATTCTTAATGTAGGTTATTTCATATCTCTTCATGTATATACTGAATATTTGTTTAAAAATCTGTGTAATACGTTAGAGCTTTTCTTCCTGGACATATGATGAAAAGTTTTTTTTTTTTTTTTTTTTTGAATAAAGACAGGTGGACAAACCTGGGTAAACAAAAGTAAAATAAACAAAATAAAATGTGTATTTGTGTAAGGTGATCTGGCACTCAAGTTGGGACTAATGTTTCTGTCAACTAAATGAAATTAATGGAAGTATGTTCATTTAATCCTGGCAGGGTCAAAGCAGATACTTTTGCTTGGTAATGGGGGGGCTGTTTGTAAATGAAATGAGTTGACTGGCCCTGCTGTTTACTTTTGTAATTCTGGCTTTGCAAGATTAATGTGTATTTTTGTGACATCAACTATCATGCAAGACTATGTCAGTGTCTCTCAGAACCACTGGCACATTAGACATTAAAGAGACCTTGAACTGTGAATAATAAAGTAAAATAGTGCAGTGGGATTTCCAAATCACCTTACTTTTCACTTGGCATTGTACAAAATGCAGATTACCTGATATAGTACAATGTATGTTAACTACATCATGTGTACTTATAATAGTTTCATGCAGTGAAGACCAACCACGTTTTTACCGTTTAGAGATGTTTAGGTTTTGTGCTGTTATAGCATAACCTAAACACCTCATTAGCTCTGAAATATGATTCAGTCTAGTATTTGTTAGACTATTCAGCATGTGCAATAGTGATTGAGCCGTTATTTTATGTAACATGGTAAGCATGATCAGTGTTGATCCCACTGTATCATAGCTCCGCACTATGAAGTTAACCCCGGTCCTTTCTAGTTGGTCCAACCCTATTCAGGTGTCTCCTGCAGCCCCCCCCCCCTTTGATTTGACGCCACCAGCCACCACTGAGCAGGCCCATGAAAACCCTGTATTGGAGCTGGGCTAGTGAATACTCTTTGAATTTCCACTGGAACTCTTCCTTCATGTTATGAAGGATATCCTCAAAGGACAAATTTTGTGGAGGATAAGCAGAAGATAAAGTGTCCTAAATGTCCCCAACACTTCAAGGATTTTCAAAGTTGACTGCTTGAATGTGAGAAAAGTGATTAAATCTTGAGTCACTTGGAAAAGTTCCTGGCAAGCAGTATGAGAGGTGGATGGAGCTGAGGATCCATGCTAAGGCAAACTTGCAGACGCTGCTTGTGTCTTTGTTCTTTAGGCCTCAGTAGGTCATGAACACTTCCTTGACCACCACTTAGTCTCTGGGAACCTCCTTGTTAACCAATATTGAGAGGATTCTGCCTACAGGCTACAGCCTCAGTAATCACAATGCTGGAGTCAGGCAGCAGAGCCCAGGTGACGCTTTGGCATTCACAGACGTGTCAAGCAGCCAGTGGTATCACAGCAAGCATAGTAGTCATGCCAGAGGCTTCAGCAAGAACCAACTCTCAAGATGGGAGCTACAAAAGTGTCTCATCATTTTCCATGCAACTCGAACTAGTGAAATTGATGGCTTTTGACAGACTGTCCTGAGAATCTCAATATTTCTCACCATTATGTTTCTTGTAATGTTTTCATGTTTGAGGCAAGGTACTGTGAGCTTTGGCTAACTATATCATGGTACAAACCAGATATATACCATATTTTGAGCTGCTCATGGTACCTCTTACCATACTTATGTATAATTCCACAAGTAGTTGCATTCCATTGAAGTAGCAACATATTCATTTAAAAGTACTGATGGGCGACAAGGTAATCACTGAAGGAGAGGTATGCACTCGTTAGCATGTAAATGGGAGAAGCAGCTGGCTGAGACCTGTTAAGTTAAAATTGTGTACACATATTTATTTATTGTTACCATAGTTACAGCACACACAAAGTAGTCTGTTATTTGCATTGTATGACAAATGGCAGGCGAAAGAAGCTAGAATGAAACATTTTGTTGTACTCTGTGCTGTAGGCAGATTTACTGTGTACTGAACATAAGGCAAATTTATGAAAAATAATTTAAAACTGAATATAGTAATGGGTAAACAATTCTTACTTAAGTGCACTTGTGGTATATCTGCTAAGTATTTATATGATGGAGGAATGGGATCTTCTCTAAAATGTTGGACATTCTGCCTCAAAATTTGAATCTGCTTCCAGAGGACTAGATGGACATCTGTTTGAAATTAAAATTTTTCCCATGGGGCAACCCCGCTGTACTGCCTGAAATACTGCTGCTTAATATAATCACTACCAAATGTACCACAACAAAATTCTAAGTATTTGCTTTGATGCTTTTTTCAGCAGTGTGGAGAAAAGCACAATTTTAAAATAGTACTAATGTTAGTATGATCTAATACCAACTCAGATTAGTATGCTCTAATAAATTTTGTTTAAGGAATCCTTAAGGATGTTATTTCAGTCTGAGTTAACTGACGTGAAAAGAAAGATAAATGTATAAGGTATCTAATGTTAAATGTGTGTTTGTTTTTAAACCGGCCGAATGCTAAAATGAAAATAGACAAGCCATCCAGTAGTAAAGGTGCATGAAGAAATAAAATACATGCAGTTGCGCACAAATGAATAAATACATTCGAGTAGCTTGAGAATTCTGTAAAAATCTCTGGTATTTTAAACTACTAAGATTTTCTGTTTACATTTTCTATATTCATGTTAGCTGCATTTTGGTCTACTTTTGTCAAAGATCGATAACATTTCAGTGTTCAATTTATTTGGGATTTAATCCATGTTGCGTAACTGGCATGGCTTTGTTTCACAGTTGTCTTTCTGAGTTTCCTAGCGTATGAAAAATCTTATCTAAGTGGTTCAGTCAGAGATGCCATCAGTCTCTGCTTGCTGTGCTGATGTTGGCAAACACAACTTCCTTCATTCTTTTCACACTTCCAACTGATTGTTAGTAACTGGATCAAACTGGATATTTCAGATATTTCTATTTTAGGAGCTGGGTTGCAGGGTTTGTTGAACATGAAGCACTTTTCTTTCAGGGACTGAACATGCAGTTCCTTGTGGCTTTCATCTCTCATCACTTTCCTGCAAAGCCCAGCTGTCAAGCTCCTCCTGTTATTCGGGCACCAGCTTTAACAGTGAACATATTTGTTACACTCTTTTCATGCAGACCTGAACAGGTGCCAGCCTGGTTCACATTTTAATTTTCCTACACTTTTCATATTTTTAAAAAAAAATAATAATAAATGCTTTTCCCACAGACCAATCCAAATTGATTTTGCAAACGTTCATTCATTTCCTGTCCTTTTTGTATCAGAATTGAATCATCCGTGACTGTCATCGGACATGCATGTCTTGCTAGTATCATCTGTAGGAATTCCAAGATTTCTCTTCACCAACATTACAGAAACCTCTGTGACCCCTGCTTTATATAACATGACAGAGATTCTATACCATGTGAATCGGGATGTCACTCCTGTTCTCAACCAGCTTTTATTGTCACATGAAAGCATGTTATGTAATTCTCTAGGACTTTTTACCATGTAGAGTTTTGTTGTACACTCTTCTGTACTCCCACACTGTCAGCAAAAAGCTAATAAACTTATCCCAGGTAACAAGCACCCTTGTAACAACAGTAAAAAAATGAAAGCTGTACCAAAGATGTACTTTCTTGGCTTGGCCATTAGCTTTAGGCTATGAGAGTATAGCTAGTGTATTCATCAGTTATGGGCATTATCATTTATACCACAAAGAGAGAATTTAACTGCAGAATGTTCTAGACATTCAAACAAACCTTTGTTTACATAAGCAATCAGAAATATTGTCACTATCCTATCACACCGGAGCTCTCTGGTACCCACAACCACCAACATCCCACTCCTGTCATTACCAAGAATGGAGTAGCACCAGAGCTCTGTGGTACCCACAGCCAGCAACACCCCACTCCTGTCGTTACCAAGAATGGAGTAGCAGGGTACAAGCAGTTTCAATCAACAGTATTATTCGCAAACTTGAAATCTAGTTTATACCTTGGAAGCACAGCAGCATTTTGTCTTAGTGGGAAAAGTGTGGATCTCTAAGTCTTTGGTAATACAAGAATTACATAAGGAATGTGAGTTGTGTTGGAAGTCCTGTTAAAAGTGCACTTCTCAGCACTGATAATGGCTCAGTGCCAAAGTAAGGTATAATAAAATGGGTCATTGTTAAGATGCCTAGCCTGTGCACCATGCACACTACAAATATAGCTTATGCATAAGTACCAAATGTACCGTCATATAAATATATTCCCGATAAATAATATCTGTAAACTGTGTCTTCAGTTATATTGTCTGTAAATGCTAGCGGCCCCTTAATTACCTGCTTACCAGCTCCCCTTACAAATAGAGTTATGGATACAGTTTTCAGAAAGGAAATTATGAAATTAAGGAAAATAGTGCATATCATAACTGCAAAGACTGGAATTGTGAATGTCTGAAATTGCTATGAAGGGGTTCTGTGATTGGCATCTTACCCTCAGCTGAGCTATGGAAGTGTTATGGTTATAGTGGCGAATGTCCCTACTAGATGATGCCAGGAGGCCCTTCCCCACTGGAAAATTACTTTAAACATTCTCGTTTTTTTTTTTTTTTTTTTTGCAATTATGGACATTCCCATTTGCAAACTTCACAAATCCAGTACTTAATAAGGTATGGTGCATTTCTATTTGCTTTGAACAGAACAGTTACAAATATACTCCAGTTACACAACTGTCTGACCACCATCTTGCTCTAGCTCCTTAATGGACTACTGAGCACTACAGTGCAATTTCACAGTTAATATAATAAATGCAAATATACATTTCATATATTACTATCCAGTGTTCTTAACAATTGCTATAGAACTTACTTTTACTTAGTCTTTTCACACAAGGTCAAAATAGTCTCACAGCAGATCCAGACAGGGCCCAGCCAGAGAGATCCTGTTGAAACAAATAAACATAAGCAAATAATAGTTGCAAAGGCTTCCTTTCATCAAGGCATCCTGCAGGAAGTATGTACATTTCTCTGAAAAACTAAAAAGCTGCAGCAAAATGGCTCTTTAATATAGAATGACACAAAGTTCTTTAATGATGAACTCAGGCCAAACAATCCACTAAATTCATTAATTTTAGATATATTTTGTTCATGTGTGGGCTCATAAGAACAATAAGTTGAGAGTCTAACAGTGCTCTCAAACACCTGGCTTATAAAATCCCTGATGTACATTTACCTCATTTGTTAAAACTGAGCGAATGTCTGCATTTTCTTCTCAGGCAACTTTCCATCCTCATTGGAAACAGCAAGAGATCTGAGTTGCTCATATTGCTTCACAACCATCCTTGATTGCTTTTTAATGGCTTCACAACCATCCTTGATTGCTTTTTAATGCATCTTTGCTGTACTCTCATTCCACTTCTTTTCTTTCAGAGAAAGTAACTGTCTTGCTTTTTGATCATAGCAGTATTTGTCTAGTCAATGTCACAATGTTACAGTGTCAATTTTTAAGCTTGGGACATCAAGAGCTGTTGTGCAATAGCCCTGTTCCAGTCTGCATTTGATTGAAAGTCAGTACTTGGAAAATAAAGGAAACAGGTTTTCTTTTTTTTTTTTTTTTTTTAATTCTTTTAGTTACTTAGATGAATTTATCAGAGCTGTAGCAGGGTCAGGTAGTGTATTTAGTAATGTCTTCATTTGGCACACCTAGCAATTTTAAGCTAAAGACCCCCCAAAAAACAACATTGGAGCATCTTCATTTTCATCTCAGAGTTGAGGGCCTAAAAAAGGAATCTGAGGATCAGATTAATCAAATAACTGTTACATATATACATACATAAGAGCGCCTTGTTGTAGCATCATCTTTACTAAGCTGAAATTATGCTACATGTATATATGCCTGGTATATTAATCATCCAAAAGTCTCTGAAGAAACATCACTTTACATTAATGTTCTGCTGAAAAACATGCAAAACTAAATACTAAACCAACAGTAAGAGCTTTCTCCTCAAAGACATATTACAATCAGATATGAACACTTCATTATCATTGATGTCTTAACACTTGTAATATGTCTTTGAGACAAAAGCACTTACTGTTGTGTAAGCCTTTGTTTTTTCCAGCTTTTCTTTTTTAAATAAAAGTTATATGCTTTTCATTAAATCTTAGAAGTAAATTAGCATTTCTTTAGACAGTATTAACACATTTGCTAAAATGCAGCAAGGATCTAACAGTTCAGTAACTGCCCCAAAAAAGTCTTCATTCCAAAGAAAGAGCTATCATGTAACTATATAATAGCTCTTTGCTAAACTGTAGCAAAGCACTGTACAAGTTCAACAATATGCTCCCTAAACTACAAACACTGACAGTCATTTAAGTAGCCACAATCTTGATTGCAGCTGCTTAAATGACGGCCTGCGCTGCTTACAGGGACTGATCAGCATCTCTATTGCAGTGATGATCATGCTTCCTAAAAGCTTGTGCCTGCTGAAGCTGACCCTGCACTCCTCCCTTGCCACACCTTGGACCTCATACCAGTAGGTAATATATTTCAGATCTTTGCAAGCCTTCGCTGGAAAATGTTTTCATTGATGCTACAGTAAATGTTATCTATAATTACATTCAGTTTGATATTTCTTGTGCCTGCAACATTCTCCATAAACTGTTTACTTAATAGATTCATAACCATCTCATCTTTATAGGTCCATAGGTAGGTACTAGGCTATTGGCCCTAGGGCCTATACAAGCCTAGCCAAAAAGGTACCCTGGCTTTCGCCACCCAAGAAAATTATTTTCCTGTGCTCCTGTCAAGCAGAACCACAGAAGTGATCCCCAGGGTGAATTTCCTATTACCCATCCAATCATCAAGATTTTTCTTGAAGAGTGCTAATGAGGAGCTCTGTTTGGCATAGATAGGTAGTCTGTTCCAGAGTATGGGAAGTCTCTGGGACAGGAATCTATCCCTCCAGCATGTTCTGTTTATTGTGGTGACAAGGTTTAGGTCCCTAGAGCGTGTAGCTTGGAGGGATTGGGATTTCTTTAAGTGGACCATATCCAACAGCTCTGGTTTGACATAGCTTTGTATGTTAGGCAAAGATCGCCTCTGAGTAGGTGATATGCGATGGAGTAAAGCTGGAGTTTTTTGAGACAGTCTGCGTAAGGCATCTGTTTGAAGCCAGTAATCCTCTTTGTGAGGTATTTTTGCGGCCTTTCCAGTTGTTGTAAATGTCTTGTGAGGTACATACAAAAGGGGCGTTGTACTCTATAATGGGTCTAATGAGTGATGAGTAGAGGGGAACAATGACCTCTTTTTTTCTGGATGAGAAACCTTTTGTGACACCACTCTTTTTTTCTGAATGAGATACCTTTAAGACACTTGTGCAGCCAGATAAGATCTCATCTTAAAGTCCTATAATAAACAGCATGGAAACTGAACCACTTGTCATTTTCATTATCAGGCAATGTTTTCAGTCTAGCTTATTTAAGTCCAAGACAGAGAAAGTCCAGAAGCTGGAACAATAATCAAGACATTACCAAATCTTTAACAAGGGGTTCAAACACATCTTTATGTATGGATGTTGCTATTCCTAGTATTAAATTAGGAATGCTAAATGATTAAATGAATTTCAGCCAATTGTATTAGCATTATTATTAAACCTTGTTTAGTAGTTGCCAAGAATTACTCCTAGATCCCTGAACTGAGTGCAGGCTAGTAACAAATCATTATTGATAGCATAAGAGTAGTTAAAATCAGAAAACCCTATATAAAGGATGTTGCATTTCTTACTATTAAAAGTAATATTATATCTTTCTGCCCATACAGAGCATCCATCAAGACATTCTGGCAGTTCCTGTTTTTTTATGTCATCAGCAAACTTTTCCATCCAGCCTTTAGCAGCCATCCAGTTAATGGCCTTGGAAAGCTTTAAAAATCTGTTCAGTATTAAGACTTCTGGTATGCCCTTCAAATTTATATACAAATTAGTTATACTGTTCTTAATCCTGGCACAAGACTCTCAGTTTCTTATCCAGAAACCCAACCATTTAACTATATGTGGTATAACCCTCACAATATACCTTTCAACTGTCCCATTTTCCAGAATGTACAGCCAGATAAGATCTCTGAGCTCTGATTTTGCTTTATATCTTTGCCTTGCTTCCTGTATATTTTATTCTGGCAAATCACAAAGGATTAAAGTCAATCAATGATGCCAGACATAATAGTTTCATACTAATTACTGTTCATGAAACACATGTTGATGTAAAACCTGCTGTTATATTATCAATTTAAGAAAATTAGAGTGAAATTTAAAAATCATCCCCAATTGTCTCATTATTTTAGCTTTGTCCAGAATTCATGAACAAAGAATATGAGTGGTATCCCCTCACAAGTTCAGCTTTTGTATGATTGTTGAATGTTAAATTAAGCCAAATGCCTTAGCTAGGTCCAAGAGTACAACATCACTAGTAAGCTAGCATCTAAAATTTGTGATTAAGAACTTATTAAAATCCATAATATACAACTCAGCTTTAATCATGGTACACGATGTCCATGGAATGCAACAGGTTCCAAAATCCTCACAAAATGCTTCCCCTAAAATATTTGCAGGCATGAGTCCTTCAGTAGTCTAGTTTTTCTTTCAGTATCTCTTTAAATAAACTCAGATTTTGGACTGAAGTAAGGAAGTAGAACTAGGTATTTTGCTCTATAATCTATGACCCATCAATACCTAAACTAGTAAAAGACTCAACACCTTACAAGAGATTACTCCTCTGTTCCAAGAAAGAAAAAATGCATAGTCATTTTTTAGACAATGAGCTTTCTTCATAATTTATCTCAAAGATTGAATTATCCTCTTAACTTTGCAATTTGACTGTGAATAGTTGTGATTAGAGTGCATCTCCATTAAAGCCTGGCTCTCCAACTTCCAACTGTTCCTGAATCCTAAAACATCTAAAGTAATTCTACTTAACCCTCCAAATCTCTTTAACTAGCATGAAAATAGAACTAGTGTCCAGTACTAAGTTGATAGGAGTCGCCATTGATGAACAACTAAAACTTGAATTCCATATAAAGAAGTTATGAAAACACATTAGAAGCTAGGCTCACTGCACAGGATATGTACTTCTTTAACAAACTCTACAAGGAGACAGTGCCTCAGCCTTCCTGCATTCCTCTATGACACTCTAGAACTGATTTACATACAAGCCTCACAATCCAAACAGCTTGAGCATGTTACAATAAAATCACAAAATTTGCTATCAACTCACCTTATAAAGTAAACCACTGTCTTGCTCTTAAAAAACTTTCATGACTAGAACTACCTCTTTCTAATTCTTCTCACAGCTAATAACCACACCCAAACTCATCTACAAACCTGACCAGTGTCCAGTCCTAACAAACATTCTTCAACATTACACTAAAAATAGACAGCTTCACTCCACTAATAAACCACGTCTTGACATAACCCCATCTAATAATTCATCTGCTGACTCTATGCACTCCTATATACCTAGGCCTTGAACTTCCTTACCCTTACTACTTAAAATGATAGTAACAAACTTGTCAACATTAAACTCAAACAACACTTACTGGATACATGCCTCTGCTCTTGTTCCATAAGAGGGAAATTCTACAGTGTTTTTATCTTTACCCATCTCTTTTTCCTTCTTCTCTCCTCACCCACATGATATTTTATAGAACTATCAAATTTAATTTATGTCAGGCCTTCCTGCATTCTTTTTGCTTTCCTTTTTTACAATCTTGCTCATAATGCAGATTCAAAATGCTTCCTGCCTTCTTTGTACAACTCCTTCTTTGCCTCCCTGTCCAGCTGTACTATATTGTTTCCTGTTTTTCCTTAATCTTTCACACACTATTTTCCCTCCTTTCTTTTTTCTCCAATCCCCTTACTATAACTTCTCTAGTCCTAGACTTTTCTCTCCTTATTTATACAATCTATATTGCTATTACCCAAGAACTCCTCTCTACTCCTCATATTTATACTCTATACAACATTGCAACTAATTTCCCTATTGTGCTCTGATACTGCTAAGTAACTGTACATGAATTGGACTGATTTTTAAAATTGTCTACCATGAGCCTACTTTGTATATGCAATTGCACAAATTATAAATGCAATTCTAAATCTGTAGGATTATCTCATGCTTTTGCTTCTATTTTTTAATAAGCTTACTCTGTATAACATTATCTTACTAGGAAATTTATTGTAACTTTTTTGTTTTGTGTACTTTGTCTTTTTTCATATTGAGGTATGGACCTTTTCTCCCCTGCACTCTGCTAAAAAGGGGTTTGCTTTTACTGACCTAATCAGACTATCTCGGTAAAAAAATATAAATAAATAAATACATCTACTTGTAATGTGTCTGATTTGTTCCATCAAATATTTTAATGCAGATGCTTTGGTTAACAGTTTAAGAATGAAAAACACTTTTCATGTTCTGCACTTCAGTACCATTCCATATGTCATTCAAATGATTTGCTTAATAGCAACCTCACATCTGACATATCTGGAATGAAAAGTACTGTATCATTCTATAAACTCTAATGAGACCCTGTTTACCCTTAGGAGCCACATATATGATTACTCTTTCACTTAGAGTATTTTTTTTACTTAAAGTGTTTTAATAATTTTTTTAAAATAAAAATGATTACGTTAATAATAAAAATTGACATTAATATAATATGCAAGTTAGATAATTCTTAACATTAGAAGAGAAACTAAAAAAAAACTATTTACAATATATACAAAAGGCCTGAGATCAGAATTATAAAAAATGAATCAAGACAAAATTTTGAGATTGTAGAAATAAAACTATAATATTTAACTGGGTAAAGAAAAGGAGTCTATAAGGATCATAACCTTCAACCGCAGATTGTTCTTTAGTTTGTTGGGGTAAATTCTTCTCTCCTTTGTTGCAGTTTCTTTGATTGCTGTGTCTTTCAGAAGAATGAGGAAGTCTTCAAACGTTGATTCAGTAGGAACCTTCCAGTTCCTTGTGACAATTTTTCTAGCCACAGTGAGTATTATCCAAGTAAGATACGAATAGTCCTTTTTAACTAGGTGTGTTTAGAATATTGAAGAGAACCATTTCTTTCTTGAAAATTAAGGTATCATTCCACAAAGCTATAAAAGATTTGACCAAAAGTTTTGAACATATTACAATCATAAGATATATGTGACCAATTAGCATTTAAATTATGTTTACATCTCCAGCATTTAATATTAGTTTCCTTTTAAATTTTAGCAGTTCTTTCATGGGTTAAAAAAGCTCTAAACAAATTTTTCCAAATTAAAATACTCCAATAAAGTGTACAAGAAGAGTTTTTAACAGAACATAAAATCTGTTTTTTACTTTATTCAGAAAATGTAGCAAAACGATCTTGAGAAAAATGTCCAAAATGTCTCATTTAAATTCAAATCATCTTTAGCTATTATTAAATGTATTTTAGAAATTAAATTTCTCAAATTCTCTAAAATTGTAGAGAATTTCAAATACAATTTGTATCCATTCTGGCATCACAATACAACTCAAATTGCATAAAGAAGAAGATCTGATTTGGATTGAAATTAAAATTAATTGTAGATAAGGTTACATATTTATAATTGAAATTGAATTCTTTAGAGATAGTTTTTATTGACTTGACTGAAATTCCTTCAATGCACTGAAAACCATAATAAAAATATTGTTCTTTCCAGGAATTAAGTGTTTGCATTGGTATAGTGTTTGTATAGTTTTTTATTAAAGCAAAAGGGATGAGGGATTTGAACCAAAATTTATTTTTTCAAATTTGACAATATTATTTTCTTAAATATTTTAGTATTTGGTTTATATAGTCGAAATAGATGGAGAATATGTATATGCTTGTCAGTACTTGCAGATATGAAAGCAGAAGGGATTATATCAAATATAATTTATTGAATCTAATGGGTTTGATTTTTTAGTATTGAATAGATGAGAATGCAAAAAATTCCAGTTAGCTGTATAATTATTTTCTAACCACTTGAAAATCATCTTCTAACTACTACTTTAGAATAAGTTTCAATATTTGGAAAACATATTCCTCATTTACACCATGGCCTAAAATAATGATTTACATTCAATCTAAGTTTATTGGGGTACCAAAGAAAATTTAACAGTAATGTATGTATTGTTTTTATTTGTTTCTTAGTATGTGGCAAAATAAGAGATTGAGTTACATATAATGATCTTGGAAATAATGTTGTTTTAATAATTTGTACTCTCCTTCAAAAGATATATCGATTTTATTCCAAGATTTAATTGGATTATTTAAAATTGCTTATTATTTTTCATAATTATAATTTATACTCCCCTCTGCATTATTACATATATGAATTCCTAAATATAATAAATTAGTAGATTCAGTACCTATTAAGTGATTAACTATATTTGCTGAGTTATTTTTATTTATAATGAGATAATTTGATTGAGAATTATTAAAATGCAAGTTGGACTTATTTTGAAAGTTGTTTATAATTTGTTTCAAGTTCTATTAGAGTTTCAGAATATTTTTTTATATTTAAAAGAATATCATCAGCAAATAATATAATTTTGGAGTTGTATTCCTGTTAAATTCTATACCTTGATTTTTTGGCATTTGAATTAATAAGAATTATGAGTAACTCAATGGCTAAATAAAATAATAAAGGGAGAGGGGACAACATTGCTTAATTCCTTTTGTTAAATGTATAAAAATTGAGGTAAATGGGCCTAATTTAACATATGCTTTATTGTTATTCTAAATGGCTATTAACATTTTAGTGAAGTGGGGGGGGTCAAATAAATATAATACTTCAAATAAATAGTTCCAGACAATTGAGTGAAATGTTTTTTAATATCTAAAATTAGAAATAATAGTTCATATTTTTTTGTATTCATCACATAAATGAAAGTAATTAATATTTTAATATTGCCAGATGTTTGTCTTTTATGAATGAATCCAGATTGGTCTATACCAATTACTTCCAGTAAAATCCCTTTCATTCTATCTGCTAATATAGACATGAAGATTTTATAATCTACATTAATAAGTTAAATTGGTCTATAAGAAGAACATTCCCGAGGATCTTTACATTCTTTTATAATTGGAGTGATTAGAGAGTATTTCCATGAGGGTGGTACTTGAAATGAGTTTTGAACTTCTACAAAAGCACTATGTAAATTTATTAGAACTTTTTAGGGGAATAATTTACATATTTCTGAAATAATTCCATCATTTCCAGGAGATTTTCTAGTTTTAATCATTTTTATTTTTTGAATTATTTCTTGTAAGGAAATGTATTTTAACAAAACATTTTTGCAAGGAAGAGTTTTTTTAACTGAGGATTTATCAAAGTTAGATAGTAACTATATTTCACTATTTATTGTTTTTTGCTTTAAAGATAAATAATGATTTCTGAAGATTTCTAAAATGTCTCCAATACCAGAATTTAATTTATTTGTTAAAGGATTTTTAAACCTTTAGTAATATATTTGTTTGAAATGTGATTATTTTAGTTATGTTTTAAGTGTCTAGGAGAGCTTGCAAGCATAAGATGTTAACTTGAGTTTTTCTAATGCTATTTCAGTTTTGTGAGTTAACTCATTATATTTATTATTTAATTTTATTATTTAATTTTGTTACTTCCCCTTTTATTTTCATGTTTTATCATTTCTTTTAACTTAAATTGTATGTCTAACATTTATTTATTCCATTATTTTACTTTATTTTTGTACTAAAAAATTATTCTAGCATAAGTATATGCATTAAATGAGCCCCATGCCATTATTAAGTTAGAATCAGGAGTGTCATTGAATATTAGAAAATGTTCTATCTCCTCTAATAACCATGTTTTATAGTCTTACATTTTAGCAATATAAGCTAATATTCTACTGATAAAAGTTAATCTTTTAAAATTAATTTCTATCCTTAAAGTTAATGTGTTATGGTCTGAAAAAGAAAAATTACTTATAAGCTTGAATTTAATGTATATAAGAAAAAAAAGATCTCAGGCTGAAGAAAAACAATTGTAAATAATATATATTTTTTAATCCAAAAAGCCTACTCATGGAATAACAAAGATTCCTAGTCTTCACTTGAGAAAACCAAGTCACATCGGAAAAAAAGAAAAAAAATGTAAAAGATATTAGAACCCTGTAGTATCTAAAAGATATAATGGGAATTGGAATTAAATACATAAGTTATATATTTTGAAATAACTAAAGAAACAATATTCAGCTATATACATGTATATAATATATGTAGATAAAAGAATAACATCAGGAAAGTTGCCATTTCTATTTTCATTATTCTAGATGTTTTCTCTAAAACAGATGATTATACTTTAAAAGTTTACATGATAATATTGTATTTCTAACTAAACAAAATATAAATTATTATTTATAGTAATATCCATTCCTCTTCATATTTAACCCAGGATAAGCTCTAACAAGCATATAATTAAGTAAAACAGAAATAAAAATAAAAATAATGATTTCAGAAATACTACAGTAATCAGATTACTTGTTCTTAATGATAATCAAGAAATACTTATATTCAATAAAAAGTGAATTTAGTATGTAGTGTGTTGATTGTACAAAATAATATCTAGTGTTTATTAGGTGAAGACTTAAAGTAACTATAACTGATCTGATTGAGACAGAAATAAAGATAACAAGCCATAAACTGTAATGCTAACAAATTAACACATAATTGATTATCTCTAACTTTGCATACTTTTAAAGAGCTGCTAGAATATCTAATAAAATTGCATTAATGGTCAGTTTCTCTTCACACATAAAATGTTATGTGTGAAATAATCAAATTAACAAACTACAGATAAATAAATATATCATATGATATAAGCCTTGTTTTAATATACCAGAGAGTTATTTTTTCATATGCACAACTTAATTCTGAGACTAATTCTTTGGTAGGATTTGATAAATTCAAATTTCATTACTCCTTAGTTTACAATATACTATTAATAAGAATAAAGTATAATAAATTCAGAGTTCATCTTGAAGCACACATTAATACAAGTGTAACTATTTCAATATTGGAACTCCATCCAATCCAAGGAAAGAGGTTATAAATGTTTATCATATAATGCTTGTATGTTCATATACTGTATACACATACCAGACACATTCACATGTACATATATATATATATATATATATATATATATATATATATATATATATATATATAAATATAATAGAACTTCAAAAATGAACAAAACGGCAATGGAGCTTGTAATAAGCTTTTGTCTTTTATTAGTATCAAAGACTTCTTCAGACAATGAACAAATGTGAAAACCTCATATATATAACAAAAGGCTACAAGTGGGTGGCCTTAAAATGTAATAACCAGTGATCAACAGACATGTAAAAATGAAATGCAATCAAAGAATGGTGACAGTGCTAACAATGACATATTGAGTAATGTAGACTGTCAATCAATAAAATTAGCATAAAGAGTTAGTATGAAAGGAAAACTCTAACAAAACCACCTAAGCGCACACTATGATTAGCTAAAGCATTTCTCGGGTCTCTATTTCTAACAGCAGCTAAATGTTCCCTGATCCTAGAGGACAGTTTCCTACTGGTTTTACCCACATAAAAAACAGTTGTCAGGGTTTTGTTGGTTTAAAATTCTTTGTTTTACAACATGTCAATAACTTTTTTGGTGATGTTAATACACTATTAGAGTATAAAGAACTACTTTGGCAGTTGAGACTCAGTGCAGATGCCCCTCCAGGCATTAATGAAAATATAAATATCAAGTATGCTCTTAGGTGGTTTCGTTAGAGTTTTCCTTTCATACTGACTCTTTATGCCAATTTTATTGATTGACAGCCTACATTACTCATTATGTCATTGTTTGCACTGTCACCATTCATTGATTGCATTTCATTTTTACATGTCTGTTGATCACTGGTTATTACATTTTAAGACCACCCACTTGTAGCTTTTTGTTATATATATGAGGTTTTCGCATTTTTTCATTTTCTGAAGAAGTCTTTGATACTAATAAAAGACGAAAGCTTATTACAGGCTCCATTGCCATTTTGTTCGTTTTTGAAGTTCTATTTTATATGTTCTTTTATTCTTCAATAGTGTTCTGACAGTTTTGTAGTGTTTTATATATATATATATATATATATATATATATATATATATATATATATATATATATATATATATACACACACACACACACACACACACACATACATAGAAATAGATACATTGTCACAAATGTCATGTATTTCCAAACAGCCCCCAAATAAAATACCAATATAACCAATAAATCTCACTTAAAGGCACTCAGTTGGAAGAACATAACACTCAGGATCAACATTGTTATTGAATATGTGCAAAGGATATTTTTCCATATATTGTGTGTGTGTTTAAAAGCTTTAAAGTTAACTATAAAGTAATGTAGACTTACGTAATAATCTACCTGGAGAATATCAGGAGTATGACATCGTATGAAGGGAAGCCCATTTCATAACCTGCTTATATCAAAGATCTATACTATAACTCTCTAAATAACACATCTACAAAGGGAAACTGGAGAGAATAAAGAGAATGTGTCTGTTAAAAAGAGAGAAATTCAAAAACAGAACACATAAAGTTTGCTTTCACTGATTCACTACAAAACTCAAGTTATTTTTCAGCAAATACAAGATAGCAGAAGTGCATGTTAGTACAACTGTGACTAAAGAGCTGTATTAATTCTTCATTGTATTTTGTTATATTCTGCATCTCTACACAAAACATTAAACTTCCCAATTAATATAAAAAACTAGTATTTGTTCTCGTATACATTTTTACAATGTAGAAACAATGCAAAATCTTACACAAGCACTATATAACTGAATGTCATTGTATAAATACCAGTGTGCTATGTATACATAGATATAAAATGTATTTGCAATTATATTTTCAGAATCAAATGAGTTCAATACATACACTCATATGCACACATACACACATATACATCTCATATGTTTATCTGCACTTGTAATGGTCTAATTCCTTCAAAAAGTATAGAAAAGGAAATGAGTCATAAGAAATCTAGAGAAACCAGTAATTATTATTAATGCACTGCCCTTTATTATATTACTGAATATTTCACAAATTGAGCAACTCGAATTTACTAACTTTATGGTATCGCCAGTGATTTTGACACGTTTAATTTTCACTGTAACTAGAATTTGCACATATTTGGAGGTACACTCTTGTTGACATGGCTGGCATTATAAAATCTAGGGATAGATAATGACCCCTGCAGAGTGACTCTCACTTTTTGATCTGCAGTCAAACCCTAGAGAACAATTGGTTCTAAGAGTTTACACTTTTAAGTTTTAATTCTGAGCAAGTCCTTTAACCAGACAGTGCACTGGGGTTACTCCTATAAATAAGAGCTTGTAGCTAATGAACTTCTATGAATACTTCACTAGCAATAGAACTGTATTTATTTAATAGGATGCTTACTTCTGCTTCTGCATATAACTCAAAAGGTTAGTATAGTTTCCTTTATGTATCCTGTTAAAATTATGCCAAGTCTAATATGTATTTTTCCTTATTTTCAATATTGCACCATTAGAACTTTTATTACTTTTCCTATTCTTTATTTTCAATATTGTACTTCTTTATGGTTCTTTGAGCTTGGGGAATCTAGTGAAAAATATATTGAGATATTTACTTTTGCTTCCTTCAGATACTATGTGTAAGATTGTAAGCCACAAGTCTGTAAATGAAACAGCAAATGGTCAGCCCAGTGTATTCTGTATCTTGTCACAGCTGTTACTATCACCTGTTGTTACGTAAGGATTAAGTTGTGTGCCCCAATGCTGTCCTGCTGCAGACAATAAAATTAAAACAGTTTAATATTTTAAAATATTTCAGCCCTGTTTACTGAAATACATGATGTCACTCATTTCTCTCTCTCTCTCTCTCTCTCTCTAACATAGATGACAAGCAGGTAGGGTATTTCATTTAAATTCTTTAATACATAGAAATACATCAGGATGGATAGCAGCATCATAAAATATGAACAAACTGGCTAACAGACAAACCTTACATACATACTTGCTTACATCTCAACAGCTTACTACAAAATGGCAGTCTAGCTTTCATGTGCTCAGTATTTATACACTTGTACAAGCCCTTGGATAGCTTCTTAAAGGAACATATGCACACACATTGATCTACATCCTCCATCTTAAAAATATTGCCCTTTGTAAAAATAATATTAGAGTTAGACATGCACTACTATAGACATTAGAAACAAAACAATGCTCCTGTCCAAGTTGCTTCATATCTGTTATAGGGTTTAGAGTTGCAACCATATCTTGTAACATAACAGTCTGGACCAAATTAAGCAACAGGGACAGTCTTTGGTCCAGAACTTGTATCAGGAACTTCTGGATTCGTCATAGGAATGGGAATGTCCTCTGGAACTTCCTCTGAAATTAGAACACTGGACAACTCAATCTGAGATCGTCTTTCTCACAGGCTATGTGCTTTGGTACAGGCTCAGACACTGGTCTCAAATGCTTCCAATTCCACCTAAACTCTGCTCCTAGTGATTCTACAATGTATGATCTCAACTCTGGGCAAATATTCTTCACGACACCAATCCGATCATAACCTTTGGATGTTTGCGTCCTTACACTTCTCCTTCTCGTAATGGAATGAGCAGTTTGCTGGTTTTATCAAAGTAGAACTTCTGGGTTCTTCTGGGTTAAGCGTTTCTTCAACAGACTGGTTTTCACTGACCTGTTGTTCTTGACACATGGAACCAACAATTGACTACTGAATGGTAATGTGGTTCTGTTTTTTCTCGACAAAGGTCTCTGAGCAGATGAACCAAAATGTTCATCATGAGGACCATTTCTGAGATTCAAGAGATTCAGGAAAACATCACTATTATCTCATTTTGACTTCTCTAGTAACTGTTTTGCACTTTAAACTCCACATTCTTTCAAACCATTTGACTGCAGGTACTCAGGGCTACTTGTAACATGAGTAAAGTCCCATTCTTCAGCACAACTTTTGAACTGCTGGCTTGTAAACTGAGTGCCATTGTCAGAAATAACTTTCTGTGGACTACTGTCCACTGCAAAATGAAGCTTCATCTTAGTAATGACAGCACTAGATGTTAGGTTAGGAAGTAGGTCAATCTCGAAACAATTGGAGTGAGTCTACTAACACCAAATAATTTTGGCCATTCCACTTGAAGATATCTGTGGCTACTATTGACCAAGGTAGTTCCTGAATCTGGTTTAGCTGAAGTGGTTCCTTCTGTTGATATGGCTTATTACTATTACGCATGGAATAAGATAAAAGTGCTCTATCAATATCTTGTGAAATAGAAGACCAAAATATTAGCCTTCTCGACCTTCTTTTCATAGAATTGACTCCCGGGTGACCACAATAACAGATAGTAATGTACTCATGTTGCAAGGATTTTGGAACAATTACTTTTGGGACTTTCATAATGATCCTTTTGTCAGACAAAATCTCATTTCTGTATGGAAAATAAGGTTGCACTTCTTGAGGTAAACTAGATTGCTTTGACAGTCATCCTTGATTGATAAAGTGGTTGAGCCTTTGTAAAACTGGATCTGTAGCCGTGTGATCTCTCAACTCATCAAGAAGTGTGGAGAAAAATTTCTCACTTCCATGACTTCAAAATCAAGGTTCTCACTCTCATGCTGTTCTGTGCTATTTCTGAGTGATCTGGACAATGTATCAGCAAGATAAAGAAGTTTGCCTTTCTTGTAGACAAGATTGAAATTATACTTTTGCAGTCTCAGCATCATACATTGCTGTCAGGCTGGAGCTAAATACATAGGTTTTCTCAAGATAGAGGTTGGTGGTCTGTTTCAATCTGGATAAGTCTATCATAAACATAATCATGGAACTTTGAACATGCAAACACAGTTGCCAAAAGCTCTTTCTTTATCTGGGCATACTGTATTTCAGTTTGGGTAAGAGCTCTCGATACATAGGCAACATGTTGATCCCCTTGTAGAATGACTGCACCAATACCAAATTTCGAAACATCACAGGAAAGTGTAACTGGCTTGTGAATATCATAGTATCTGAGAGTTGGTGGACTAGCAATTCTCTGTTTCAGAATTTCAAATGCTCTTTGTTGCTGCTCTAACCAAGGCCAGGATACAGCTTTACATGTCAGTTTTCTGAGTGGTCCTGATAGTTGGCTTGAGACTGAAATGAACGTGCCTAGGTAGTTGACCATGCCAAGAAAACATTGCAGGGCTTGAACATTGTCTGGAGCTGGCATCTTGAGAATGGCTGTTTGCTTTGAAGGGTCTGGTCATAGGCCTTTACTGGTAAATAAATGACCAACATAAGTAACTTCTTGTAGCCTAAATTTGCATTTCTGTAGATTGATCTTACGATTCACTTGACGTGCCCTTTCTAGAACTTTTCTGAGGTTTCTGTCATGCTCTGCTTCACCATGGCTTCCTGCTAGTATGTCGTATACTATAATAGCACAAGGATACACAGAAAAAATTTCCTTCATTACACGTTGAAATACTTCACTTGCAGAACTTATCCCAAATGGCATTCTCAAAAATCTGTACCTACCAAATGGAATACTGAAAGTAGTGAGCAATGAGGATTTCTTGTCAAGCTGAATTTGCCAAAATGAACACTTTCCATCTAAGACAGAAAAAATAGTGGCATTTGGCATCAAGGTTGTGACTTCTTTGACTGTGCACATTGGATGATGAGGTATTTTTACCTCATCATCCAATTGTTCAAATCTCATGGATCAATACATATTCTGATGACATCTGAGCTTTTGTTATGAGCTACCACCATGGAAGATACCCATTCAGTTGGAGTTTCAACTGGACAAATCACACCTTGTTGCCCCATTTTATCTGACTCAGCTTTGACTCTATCCTGCATGGCTATTAGAACTTCTCGTGCTGGCCTGATAACTGTTCTAACTTCATAGAGTACACAACTGGAAGTCTGCCTAGTTTGTCTTCAAAAAGATCAGCATAAGTGGAAAAAATGTACCGGGCAAAATTAGAGTAGTGGTCTTTCAAGCTAACATGATGGACTTCCTTATTAAATGAAAGCAGTCCCATTTTCAAACTGTCTGTGAGCCCTAATAATGATTGGATGTGTCTCATGACCACATAAAATAAGTTGTAACTTCTTCCAGCAGAGTAACATGAAAGCACTACTGAGCCTTTGGTTTGAATTTCTTCACCTCCATAAGCAACGAACTTTGCACACCTTGCCAGTTCAAGCCTTTCACCATGACACATTGCTGATATAACATTGTACATGGAACCTGTATCATCTTTGAGCCGTATGGGTTTGCCATTTATCCGGGCAGTACAAAATACTTCATTCTTTGACCTTAAGTCTACAGCATTAACTGTTTCATGAAGCAATGGCACACTGTCCACATAAAGAGTAGGTTGCAGCTTTCTAGTTGAGCAACCAACTCATTTCTTAAAATGTTCCCATTTAATAAAAGAATGTGGGCTTTTTGATTTACAAAACCTTTTGAAATGATTCCATGTATTGCATTTGGGGCATTGTTGACCAAAAGCTAAACATTTTCCCCTTTATATTCATGACTTCCACCACAATTACAACAGTAGGCAATGAGCAGGTTGGGGACCTTGCTTTGGCTTTGCCGACTCACTCTTATGCTTCACTGAGGCTGTGCGAATGGAATTGGAATTGCAACTGGAATTTGCTAGAAAGTTCTGGGATTTACCAGTGAGTGCTGCTGCAGGAGCTACAGTTGCTGCCATGTGCTTGGGCCTGTTTCTTTTAATAATGTGCTGCATACTATCAACATGAGCTTTATCGCTGTGCCTTCTAGAGCTGTTCTCATTTGTAAGCATATTTGTGTGTTTTTCTGTGAGCTCGTATATCTGACAAATTTCAATGGCCTTATTCAAAGTTAAATCACTGTCACAAAGCAAAATCTTTGTCACAGCATCATCTTTAATACCACACACAAGTCTGTCCTTTATGAACTCATCCCATAAATCACCAAACCTGCATGTTTTAGCTTTATTTCTCAGGTTGGGTTATATATGCTGCAAGAGTTTCACCAAGCTTTTGATACCTTGTGTAAAATAAGTGCCTTTCCATAGTAACATTTGTCTGGGGGTTACATATTTCTCTAAATTTACATTTTAAGCACTCTGGGTCCTCCCTTGATTCAGCCTGTACAACAATATGATAGATTTCTCCGTATAGATAGCAGGCGCATACACAAATGAACATTCCATTTCTGTGGCTTCTGACTCAGCTAAATTAAGTAGGATGAATGCCTTTGTAAGGTCATCTTTATCAGAAAATGCAGCCTGTATAAAAATGTCATATTCTTGCTCAAACACTCTCCAGTTCTCAGCAATATTACTGTCAAACACAAGTGCACTGGGTTTTCGAAATTCATCTGTCATGCCCACAAAGTATAGACAAACACACTGAAAATATGGCCCTTGTAATTATGTATGAACAAACTGTTCTGTGAGCTTGAAATAACATTCAAATGCACAATAAACTCTTTGAAACACTGTACGTTGCAAAATATGCTCTGTATTAGGACCCTCTGAGGGTGGGATGGTGGCGTAATGGTTAAGGTGTTTACCTTAGCAGCACAAGGTGTCGGGTTTGATTCTCATAGGGGGTAATTGGCTAGGCTCAAAATGGTCCATGAGGGCAGTTAGCCTAGTATGAATCTGTAATAGCTGTATTCTGTGAATTATCTTTACTGTAATACTGCACAAACATGCAGATACTTTATACACTTCTGGTAACTTGGATATCTTTGCTTAATATGAAAATACATGCTTTGTGAAAATGCAGTCATTTCCCTTTTATTTTATTAATTTTATGAAATTCAGATTTAATTTCAAACATTTTCAGTAGTAATTCAAATATTTTTATCAGTATTGTACAAATCGGTTTATGTGAATATCATTTAGAATGTTCTGTATGCCCCGTTTCATATTTTGTGAATAAGAAATAGTGCTGAGTAAATTTTAGTATCTGAAATTAATTTCTGACCTGTTTTGTGAAGCATGCACATTGTAGAGATGGTTCACTCTTTTATATTCCATCAGTTCCAAACAAGTGCCTCAAGTCATTTTTGCCATGGCTCCTCTAACTTCATGCCTTTAGACATGCCGCTTCTGACACCATGTCCTTTTAGACATGCCACTTCTGACACCATGTTGCTCATCTCTCTCTCTAACATAGATGACAAGCAGGCGGGGTATTTCATATAGATGCTTTAATACATAGAAACACACCAGGATGGATAGCAACATCTTAAAATGCGAACAAACTGGTTAACAGACAGACCTTATACACATACATGCTTACATCTCAACAGCTTACTACAAAATGGCATCTAGCGTGCACATGTTCTGTATTTATATACTTGTGCAAGCCCTTGGATAGCTTCTTAAAGGTACATACACACACATTGATCTATGCGTTATATATACCAAAGATAGGCATTTCTACTGTGAATGTTTTATCAAAGAATGTTTAAAATGTGAACATCACATGGCTTCTGTAAAAAATAAGGAAGTTAAAGAAAGACAACTTCACTTCCTTAATGCTACAACAGAAATACAACATGCAAGTCCTGACTCTTCATCAAAGTAGATTTTCTCATAAAATGTCCATCTAGCAGGAAACTTCACCTACAAGCTCCTTTTCTCATGCTTTAACAGTCGCATTCAGATATAAGAAAACACATTCAGTTACTAGCCAGAGAAATGCTTAGTCCAGCACATTGTAAAATTAATTTGTCTCCTTCTCCCAAACTGGTCAATTTCAATTCAAAACATCAGGACAAAGTACTAGTAATACAAAATAAAACAAGAACAACAAAGACAAACAAAAGAAAGAAAAAGAAACATATTTTATGGTCTCTTCGTCAACATATCTCTCAAGCCCAGAAGCAAGAAAGTAACCAATCACCACCAATCTCACCTCATTCTCTCACGCATTTCTCAAACCATGTCCAAAACCATTATAGAAAGCATATTCTCGTTCTTGAACTGGAGCACATCTATAAACATATGAGCTTAATAAGAGAAACTTTCAAAACTAGATTTGAATACAACTGACAAAAATAATTACAAAAGGAAAAACAATATATTAAATCACTGTGAAGAAATTTGACAATGTCATCTGTGCTAGCATATCTGACTGAGGTTTTGTACATAATTTCAGATTAACCTGTGTAATATATGCCAGCATGACTTGCTATGGTATTGTAAATACGTTTTTACATACTGATTAATACTCTGTTTGCACAGGATGTTTAAAAATTTGAAAAGTGTTCTGTTACATGTCTAACTGTATATGTTTGCACAGGAGATTCTAAATGCAGACTATCTCAGAGTCAGCTGATCTATAGATGACATCATCTGAATGTGCTCAGATGCTCTGCGTTTACTGTCACAGACTGAAAGACAGGAAGGAACTTTAAAAGAACAGCTGTTTGTTGATTTTCAAAGAGTGAAATGAGAATAAGAACTGTGACAGTTAAGACAGTTAACCTAGTATATAGAAGAACCTGCTGAAGACAGGTTAGAACAGTTGAGTTCATAGTTCAGTTGAATTCAGTTGTGTTCACAGTTGTGTTATTGTACTGAGCACTAGATACCCAAAGGACTCACCAAGATTTGGAAGCCTGCCTTTGCTCTGTTGTAATATTTAGTTTAGATCAGGGACAGTGTTCTTCAGTTAGGCAGGAAATTATAGCTAATCAGTCAGAGTTTTTCTAAATGTTCAATTTCTTTCCTTCAGTATTAATTTCATTTTCCTTGTGATTGTATTCTGTTTGTTTATTGAAGTTACTGTTTTACATTTTTAATCATTTTTCTCATTATTAAATATTTGCATTATCTTACATTATGGCTGGTCAGTTAGTGTATTCTTTAGTGATTTGTGAGTGCTTATACTCAGACTCCAAGTCAGACTGCTGACCAGTCATGAGTGGAGTCCACAGGGATCAGTCCTGGGTCCTCTCCTGTTTGGCATCTACTTCTCAGAAGTCCAGGCCAACATAGAGGGACTATGGCTGACCAAGTTCATAGACAACTGCAAGCCGAGAGCCATTATTAACTCCCCAAGTGATGTAGACATCCTACAGAAAGGCCTCACTGAGACCAATGACTGGTGTTGAAACCATGGCCTTAAGCTTAATGCCAAAAAATGGGTCATCATCCCCTATGGGAAAAACTCAGTTCCCACTAATTACCACATTGATGGGAGCCCACTGAACACTGAAGGCGTTATAAGAGATCTGTGGATATGGGGTTGACAGCAATCTCTCCTTCAACCACCACATTGCCACTGTGGTCAGAAAGTCCTTCTGTGTGGCACATCCCATTACCAAGGGTTTTGCGTCCAGGAAGAAAGAGGTAATCATCTCTCTCTACTCTTCCCTCATTAGGCCAGTCATCAAATATAATGCCCTATTTGGCATGTACCTCACTAAACTCATGCAACAGCTGGAAAGGCCACAAAAGTATCTCACGAAGAGGATCCTAGGTCTTAAACATGTCATATATGGACAGACTCATAAAACTCCAGCTATTCTCTGTCTCGTATTGTTGACTAAGAGGCGATCTCTGCTTGACTTACAAAGCCATGTCTGACCCAGCTCTGTTAAAAATGCTGCATTTAAAGAAATCCCAATCCCTCCATACCACACACTCCAGAGACCTCAACCTCATTACCACAATCAACAGAACATGCTGGAAGGACAGGTTCATAACTCAGAGACTGCCCATGCTCTGGAATAGACTTGCCATACATGTCAAGCAGAGCAAATCACTGGCCCTCTTCAACATAAATCCTGATGAGTGGATGGGAAATAGAAAGTTCACCCTGGGAATCACTCCAGTGGGTTTACTTGATACAGACACTGGGAACTAATGTCGGGTGGTACAATGCCAGGGCACTTCTATGGGCTAGGCTTGTAAAGGCTCCAGGGCCATTAGCCTAGTACACATCTATGAATCTATGAACCTATACCTGCTTTGATAATTACCAGGCCACTCCAAAAGCCTGGCTGCTTTAGATCATATACTACCTTTTGCTTTGATAGCTAATTTTAATAATTGGACACCCCTTTGAAAGGGCATACAGATGCTCTGATTGGTGGCAGCATTTTACCGTATCATTTGGGAGAAGGGAAACAACTGGAAATCTGTATCAGGCATTCTCAGAGGAGTTTGGATGTATGAGATGAATTTATTTATGTGTGAATGTATCAGAGGTCTTAAACTGGGACATGTTGCTTTGGAGTGCATAATAAGAAGTTACATTAGGAGTGGACAGAAGTATACAGTCCAGGCCAAGGTTATAGAGCATGCTCCTGTTGTGCTCTTATGGGAAATTGTGAAATATTACTCCTGTTTAAGTGATGGTCTCACATTGCAGTCAGTATTGAGGACTGAAGTTCCGTAGTTACTGGCACAGGATAGTAACTGACCCAAGATAGTAAAGGACTTCACATATCGGTGACACTTAAGTGGGATATGCTGAACATAACATCATTGTTGTTGTTGTGTCTTTCGGCTTATCCCGGTTAGGGGTCGCCACAGCAGAACTCCGGTCTGCTAATGTTTGATAGTGGATTTTTACGTGCCGAGTTACCAGCCCTGACGCACAACCTTCAACGAAGGCACGCCCATTCACGCATGCCTCCACACAGAAGATGCTCTAGCTGAGAATCGAACGCGACAACGTCTTGCTGTGAGGTGACAACGCTACCACAGCACCAACATCGTGTCAATATGAATTCATATAGATAACCAATCACATATCCCCAGTTCAACCCAAATCCCCATAAGTCATATAAGGCAGATAAAACAAAAAGAAATACATATATAGAAGCTAACCTGTCATGATCTCTTTTACCATATACTTTTCAAACATTAAAGCAAGCAATCCTTTTGACTCTAGTAATTTCATACCAAATCAATCACAAATGTAGCGTCATGTTCTTTCTTAACTATGACACAAAAAATACATTTTCATCATGTAATATCTACTTTTTACCTTGGACATATTTAATTGATTGTGGATCACATTCCTTTTGTCCATACTCATGTTATAAATAGCAGTTAAAAGGAAGTGATAAATTAAAGTATAAACCCCACCCACTTCCCATTTTCTGATAAACATAGTAAACTATATATGGTCAGCAAACTAAACTAAAATAATTGTAAGAGTAGTTTTAATCTGTTTCATTTAGTATATTCACTGTCTCTTCAAAACTGTTGCTAGCATGATTATTAATATAGAGCAAAATGAAATATAAAGAGTTAAATTAGAAGTAGTGCAAATGCTGAAAAATAGTATAGATATTGTCATCCATGCATAAAAGGGTATGTTATTGAGAAACAGAGTTTGTAAAAATAGCTGTGTGCAGATGGTGGCTGGAAAAAGATTAAACAGAATGTCACTGAGATATGTAAAATCAAGGACTGGAACATCAGCAAAATAATGGAAGAACACAGAGTTTCCAAAAAATGTAGGCACACAGAATTTCCAAAGATCACTGAGTTTCCAAGGACCAAGGACAATCATAAATTAGAAGAAATTAAGAAAGACTGTTATACATCAGACTTTGGGAAAAAAATCAGACTCTGTATAAATATGAGTGTGCAAAAATAAGCTTTGGGAATTTGCCAAAGAGAGCTGAAAGCATTATTTTGCATGTTGTAGAACTAAAGGTACAATTCTAAATAGTTGCTAACTGAAGCAGTTGGTCTCTGTGTATTTATTTACTTAGTACAATACCATAGCTAAGTAGTTGGTTACAGTAAATAGCTAAATACTGTGGTATGCATGTATACAAATGCAAGTAACACCAAGAAACCAAAAAAGGACAGTATAATTTTTCAATGGCGAGCCACAGTTGACGGACCAAAAGGTTTCTTGTAACAACTGCACCTTTTTTATTTTATTCAGTTAGCACGTCCAGTCACAGTGCAAACATTTGCCTTCTTGTTTTATCCTTCGCGGAAGGATCCAGTCGCAGAACAGCTGATCTCTGCAAGTTCAACCCATCTTCATAGAATTGCGTTGCTGAATCTGCCAGTATCGTTTGGAGAATCGACGAGGGACTTTACACTTTCTCTCAACAGAAGATTTGGCCACCTTCCGCACAGAAACTGGTAATTCTCTTTTTGTTTCTCATTCTATGGTATGGATGCCATGAAGGAGAAGAGTGTTAAGTGTAAAACTACTTTTTAGGTCAACAGTAATAACAGTCCAGTACATGCATGGTTAGGTTTTAAAGATTGGTATAAACAAAACTGTAACACATGTAATACTTTATTAGGTAAAGTTGATGTCAATGCCTTATGTCAATGGATTTTTACTTATGATTGGTACATGTCTGATGTCAACAGTTACAAGTATCAACCAGGGTGTGTGTTTTGAGATAGTGATGATAAATCTATTTGTCTAGTGTGACACAGAAAGGTTATTACACAGGTTACACCCAGGGATACATCCCCTGACAAACAGCTCTCATTTTTCTCTCTATATCCAGATCTAGAAACCCTCCTTACTTCACCTGTATGTACAGTTGAGACCCTTTTGAAAGACATTTCAGATTTTAAAGATAAGCTCTTACAAGACCCATATATTGATATGGTGACTCCTTTTGTTACTTATTGTTTTGATTTGAGTTCAGCTTTATTGCCTGACTCTAAACAAAAATTAAATGAACAGCATAAAAAATTTCAAAGTGGTAAATAAATGGAGTGGAATACACTACATCAGTCTATGGCAACACTATTGTTTAAATGTTTAGGGAGCTTAGAGGCTCATTTAGAGACACTTAAACATGAGGATGAATATATTCAGAATTGGGAATTAAAGTATGAATTGCTTCAACAGGAACTACAGGCAGAACATGACAAAAATGCACAATATCAAACAATGGAACAGAAACTACAACAGTGTAGACAGCAGCTAGAGGGCTTACAGCAACAAACAGAGGAAGGGCTGGAAAAGAATGAAAAATATAAACAAATGCAGTATGATCTAGACAGATGCCCACAACAGCTCAGGGCACTAGATGAAGAGGTAAAGCTTTTAAGAGACCAACTCAAAGAATTGGAAACCGCAGCACGGGAACATGCTGGGCAGACTGTAGACATTATAGAGGCAGCAACTCCTGCTGATTTATATCAGCAATTGAGAATGTTACAAACCCTCCCCAAATGGAATGATAAAAAAGGTATATTTTACAACATGTTAGCTTCTGAGGAATGGGTTAGTTACACGGCAGGTGCAGATGCATGGAATGATTCTTTGACCAAATATTTTTGGACATTTATTCCTAAATGTTTCAAATCATTTATTCAGCTAAAGAACTATCCTCTTAACACTCAGCTGAAAAGTATGGCAGCAGTGTTATAGGCATACATACAAGGATAACCGTTAACTATCTGGTTGTTAGATCATTTCAATTTTACCACATCAGACAAAATGCTAGAACAGGCAGATCACTTTCAGCTGGCTAATCAAGTAGTATTCAATAAATCTGACAGCGATATGCAGGATAAAGACACTCAAAAACAGCTTATTCACTGTTTCTTGGAGCAAGTGAAGGGAGTTGCAAGTGACATTAAGTGCATTTATCGGGAAACCTCAAAGAATTAGCATGATTTAATGCAAAAATTAATGAGAGGCAAGAAAATGTGTGATAATGGCAATCTTTTTTTCTCACCACGTCTTCGCAGTAGTTGAGGACATGGGACCTTTTGCAATTGTAGAAGTTCATTCAGAAGGGCGGGGTAGAAGCTGTTGGATAGACCAAGGACAACAACAGCAGCAAAGAGCAGCTTCTGCACCTCTGGCTCCAAAGGGAGCTGAAGGACAAGGGGAAGAAAGGAAAGTTCCACAGTGTTTCTGCTGTAAGAAGAATGGTCATGTCAAAAAGGATTGTCCATATTGCAGGAAATGGAGGAAAGCACAGGAAAGAAAGGGTAGGTTTACTAAGCAAGTTATGGATGAAAACACGGGAAGACAACAAGTAAAGGTGGAAAGGCCCCATAACCAGGGAAAGGATAACTATAAGGTAGAACAAATGACACCACAGGTTGACATATGTCTGGTAGATGTTCAGGCTCAAACACCTGTTAATCCACAATATGCAGAAAGTTTGAAAGCAGAAGTCACAAAGTTTAAGTACGAAGATGATAGCAAGGGGGATGACAATGAGGGTGAAGAGGAGATAGTACAGTTACAGTTGTGTGAAGTTGCAAAATCATCAGATACCAATGATTGGGAAAATATACAATAGGGATGTGCCCCCTACTCAAGAAGTTTATTTTTTGACATCTTTTACAAAGGGGCAGGATGGAAGGCCCCTAATTGATATTTGGTGTCAAAGGAATAAAACAACTTCAAAAAGATCAACACACAGCAGGTTTAGGTTAAGGCACTTTAATTCTTGCAGCAAGGAGACAAAAACATGCTAATACAGAGTTTGTCTAACTAGAATCAGGAAGTGAAGCCATTCTTATACATTTAAACCAAAAGTATCACTGTGAAGAGGACAAAACGCACCGGACAGCCGAGATATCCAGTAAAGTTTATTCTAGAGTAAAACGTTTGAACAATCACCACGTAAAACGTTTGAACAATCACCACATTTTTCGTCAAAGACTGTAAGACTTCTTCTTTGGTCTGAAGAAGTCTTACAGTCTTTGACAAAAAACGTGGTGATTGTTCAAACGTTTTACATGGTGATTGTTCAAACGTTTTACTCTAGAATAAACTTTACTGGATATCTCGGCTGTCCGGTGCATTTTGTCCTCTTCACAGTGATACTTTTGGTTTATCATTCTTATACATTTCTTACAAGCCATTGCCTACTAAGCTGACGTAACAAATCACAAGTTTTTACAATATTATTTCATAGCAGCTGTTTGTCCATGATTTTCTGCTGACATTTTCAAGTTTAAGAAAAAACTTCCTAAGAAAAACAACGTGGTCTTGGAGACCACCGGTTAGATACAACTTCTCACTATATGATGTTACCATTCAAGGTACTATGGCTAATTCGAGCACAAAGGAAGCACAGATTATAGTTCATTTCTTCAAGCAGTCTTTGTTCAACTGTATCTATCTTTTTCTGCAGCTGTGCATGTTCTCATAACACGAACAGAACTGATTGTTCAAGTTCAATAACATTATAGAAAACAGTATTGTTCTATTCATTATTTGCCTGACCTAGCAGATAATCACCTGCTTCTCAGTAAATTTCCAAAAGGCATAAACATGAATTTTGCTGTGCTAGCAAATACTAGGTCAGAGAGCATCTTGCAGTTTCAGAAAGCATCTTGTAGTTTCATACAAAACTAAGCTGTACATAAAATAGAATGAAATGTGTTAACCTTTTTAGCTTCTAATAAGCACTAAAGACATACATTAATACATATTTTTCTGACACTTCCCCCCTGTTAATACTTTTTATTTATTTTCAAAAGCATAAACAGTTTGCTTCTTCTCCTAACCTCTTCCGTTCAGAATTTGCAGTTAAGAGAGTCATTCAGTTTAGACTTATGAAAGTGTTTCATTTTTCAACAGTTCTTCAAATTCAGTACTTTGATACAAAGTTTCAGAAACTGACATGTCTATAAAATCTTTAATTAATCTTTTCATGCAGGGAATACCACAACAAACACACACTCCTAATAGGAGTAATCCCACACAAATGGCAATCAAGATGTTCATTAGGATGGTACCCCACCCCGCCAAACAAATTCTGGAAAAAAATCCGTCAGTGGGTTTGGGCCTGGTTTGGTCATGGCCGACACTTGCTGAATTACTTCAAGGTGGTCGTTTATCTCATGCTGGCTGTCAGGAATATATGAACAGCACTCCTCTTTTATTAAAGCACAAGTACCACCTTTCATAGCTAGGGTGAAGGCGAGAGCCATGCGGTTTTGAAGAACCACAGTTCTCATAGCGTTCAGTTCATCAGTTACTAATTCGAGAGCAGAAAAAGTTGCATTGCTCATTACTTCGAGAAGTTTGGACAGTTTTCTCAGCTCCCAAATCAATTTTACTGCACCATATGCAGGAGCTATACCTGCCCATGATATAATAGTGTCACTCAAGTCCATGTGTGTCAGTTTATCTTTGTTTTTTATGGAGTTATGGTTTCTCCAGCCTGCTTCAATTCGTCCCACTGGATTCTCAGGTTTCTTGATTGGATTTCCAGGTTTCTTGGTGATCTCTCTGACATTTCGAATTCTTCCCTGAGGCAAAACTGCAGTGTGTCGTATGGCCGGAACCAGGTAACCCAAAAAACAACTGCCGGACCAATTCTCAGGTAACCATTTGTATGCTTTTTTCCCACACACAGAATAACAGTCCTCTACTTTAGTATTAATATATACTTGCCCTGCATGAAACATTTTTCTATCAATGATAGATAGTTGCTTAAAAAGAACAGGATTATGTTGTACTTCATTAACTGTTTTGTGCATTGATTCAAGAAATGAGTCATAGTTTGTATCACAAATAGGACCTGCATTATTAGC
Organism: Protopterus annectens; assembly: GCF_019279795.1. NCBI lineage: Eukaryota > Metazoa > Chordata > Ceratodontiformes > Protopteridae > Protopterus > Protopterus annectens. Next base: position 1,076,197,477 of record NC_056732.1, on the reverse strand, counting down.
TTTGGTATAACATTTGTAAGGAACAGTCACATTACAATTGCTCCAACCCACCTGAACAGTATCATTTTTGTAAAAACATACAATTCCCTTTTGTGTAACAGGCAGGTACAATGCTATTTTGTCTTGTGATTTTACAGTCGTAGTATCGAAAATCAAATTTTCCCAGGTCTCATTGACCCCTAGGGGGACAGCAGTCATTAATAATCCCCGTATGCTGTTGGTATAGCTGTACAAACCCAACAATTTGAAACATTAAAAGTCTCAGCATACACATTTTTGATCGCTTGGTAAGAGTTAAAGTTTGGATGCCAGTCTATGAGTAACGCATCACTTTTATTCAGTTCAGCTCGTGTGGCTGGAAAAAGGAAGGCCACAGCAAAAAGATTATTGTTATCAGTACAGTTAACAGAATGATCATGCAATACTTCTGAGGTTGTTCTGTATTTCTATTTGCTCCATATCTGGTCATTTTGATCTTATTGTGTAACAGTAACAAGTTTTTTGTCCAGTTCAAAGTTTTTAACCAATTTACAGTGTGTCAGGTGAATCCAAGACGCTCGCTCTGCAATCTTGACTGCAGTGGGTGTTGACAGTAGCACTTGGTATGGCCCTTCCCACTTCGGTGACATCCAATTCTTCTTTTTGATGACTTTCACCCAGACCCACGTGCCTGGGACTACTGCTGCTTCCGATGGTCTGGTTTGTTCTTTATCTGAAACAGAATTTAACTGCAAAAGTTGTTTATTACTTAGAAGTCATCTCACATATTCTGTAAGTGAACTGTCGGCCTCCTGGTCTGCAGGCATGAGAGGTTTCCACTGAGATATATAATATGCCCTCCCAAATAATTTTTCAAAAGGAGTTAACCCCTTTGCATTTGGAACAGTTCTCATGCTCAACAGTGCCAGAGGCAGGCAGTACACCCAATTTTTTTTGTGTTTCACTAATTAACTTCCTAAGTTTATTTTTCAAAACCCCATTATGCCTCTCTACTAGTCCTGCAGATTGTGGTGATATGCACAATGGTTTTTCAAGGAAATTCCGAAATATCGGCTCAACTGTTGTATAGTTTGATTTACAAAGTGTGCGCCATTGTCACTGTAGATCTTTTCTGGTATGCCAAATCTAGGAATAATTTCCCTAACAAGGATTTTTGCAACAGTAGCTGCATCTGGATTTTTTGTCGGAAAAGCTTCCACCCATTTGGAAAACATATCTATAATGACAAGACAATACTTCTTGTTTTCGCATTTGTTCAGTTCTATGAAATCCATACAGATAGTATGGAACGGGTACGGTGGTGCAGGGAAACTCCCTTGCTTAGGCTTCAACGCCCCTTGTGCATGATGTTTATTACAAACAAGACATGCCGCACAAAAATTTTTAGTGTAGTTTATAAATCCATATGCTGTGAACACTCGATTTACTAACTGTACCATCCCCCCTGTTGAGACATGGCACTGCCCATGGCTCAACAAAGCTGCATATCTAAACAAATTAGACGGTAGAATCGTTTTTCCTTCTTTGGAGATGTACAGCCCTTTCTCAAGAATTGCTCCTCGTTTTATCCATTTCTGTTTTTCTACATTTGTAGTAAGTGTCTGCATTGTTTTCAACATTTCGAAATCTAAAATCAAAGAAGGTTGTAATTCCTCACTCAAAAGAAATATTTCTGAAGCTGAAGCTGCCTCCTTTGCAGCTGTATCAGCTCTCACATTACCTTTTGAAATCCTATTCTGTTGCTTGGTATGAGCTACGCATTTACAAATAGCTACTTTCTGAGGTAACTGAATAGATTCTAACAAATCTAAAATAAACTGCGCATGATTAATCGGTTTGCCAGTAGATGTTATCATTCCTCTATTCTTCCACTGTTGCGCAAAAATATGTACAGTAGAAAAAGCGTACTTGCTATCAGTAAAAATGTTTACATATTTACCCTTTGCCAAGGTACATGCCCGTGTCAAGGCAATCAATTCTGCTGCTTGTGCAGATAAGTTGTGTGGTAAAGACTTTGCTTCTAAAATCTCAGTATCAGAAACTACTGCATACCCTACTAGGTTCTGCCCTATAGGACCCCTTCTGCATGAGCCGTCCACGTAATATGTCAGCTCGGCATCATCCAAGGGAACATCCGTTAGATCTTTTCTAGGCAGTGTCTTTTGCTCAATCTCCTGCAGGCAGCTGTGTGGTGTGCCATCCGCAGGGGTTGGGAGCAAAGTAGACGGATCCAAAGTCATACATCGTTCAATTGTCATATGAGGTTGGCTCAACAGTATAGTCATACAGGAAAGATGTCTAGCAGGAGAAAGATATGCTACTTTTTCTTGCAGTAAAATAATCATGACTGCATAGGGCACTCTCAATGTGAGAGGGTGGAACAACACTACTGAGGCTGAAGCCTGTACTGCCATTGCAGCTGCAACTACTGCTTGTACACAGTGGGGCAGGGATCGTGCCACTGGGTCCAGCTGTGATGAATAATAAGCTATGGGGCGTTGTTTGTCCCCATGTTGCTGTATTAACACTGATGTCATATAACCTTGCTTACAATCTACAGTTTGGAAAAAGCATTTATGATAGTTTGGTAATCCTAAAACTAATGAGGATGCTATCAATTGTTTTAGTTTGCAGAAAGATGATTCTGCTTCTGGTGTCCATTGTAATAAATCTTGTGCTGCCATAGGCTTCTTGTATATCAAGTTGGTCAGTGGAGCAGACTCCAAGGCATAGTTTGGAATCCAACTCCGACAGAAATTAGTCGTACCCAGGAAGGACATCATTTCCTTCTTGGTAGTCGGTTTGGGTGCTTGTAAAATTGCTATTTTCCTATCTTCATCTAATGTTCTGCCTTCTTTGGATATTACATATCCCAGGTATTTAACCTGCTTTTTCCAAAGCTGCAACTTGTTCTTGTTTACTTTATGTTCTTGAGTGGCTAAGAAGTGTAATAATGCTATGGTATCTTCTCTGCATTCTTGCTGGGTGGGGGCTGCCAGCAGGATGTCGTCTACATAAAGTAAAATCTGACTGCCTCTTGGTGGGGTAAATCCCGCCAAGTTGCTTGCCATCTCTTGTGAGAATATTGTTGGACTTTCACAATATCCCTGTGGTAGTCGTGTGTATGTATACCTTTTCCTCTGAAATGTGAATGCAAACCAATGTTGGCTGTCAGGGTGTATCGGTATCGAAAAGAATGCATTGCTAATATCTACCACAGAAAAATACTTCTGTTGAGGCTTTAAATCATTCAATAGGGTGTGTGGATCTGGCACCGTGGGTGCTGTAGGTATTACTGCATCATTTACAGCTTGCAAATCTTGGACCATACGCGATTCTCCGTTTGCTTTCCTGACAGGAAATAAGGTTGTATTACATGGTGAATCGGGAGATTCTACCAGTACTCCTTCCTTAAGTAAAGCTGCTATTATAGGTTTGATTCCTACTTCTGCATCTTTCCTTAAGGGATACTGTCTCTTCTGTGGTCTAAATGCTGATTTTGGCGTGATAGTAACTGGTCCTGCTGTACGAATGAGTCCTACATCTGATTTCCCTGTTGACCAGAGAGTTTCTGGTATACTCCGTAAGGCATTTTCTTCCTCTTCTAGTAAGAGTGCTAATCAGCTGTCCTTGCTAGACTGCAAGTGTACAGCTGGGTGTGTCTGTGTTATCCAATTTAACTTCTGCTTCTGTACTCCCTGTTCTAACAGTTCTAACTCTGTCTGTTTTTCCCACTTTGTGACTTTTTCTCCTAGGTTTGCCCATTTAACATTCTTGTCCTTAGTCAAACTAACATGTGGTAATTGATTAGATTTATAAAGTGCAAAGAATTCCTGGGGCAATGAACAGCTAACTACACTGTTCCCTTCTGTGTCCCAGTGCAGATTACGTAATACTAATCTGTTTGCATGGTTTCTAAACAGTTCTTGCTCATATTCCTTATCAGGTCCTGGTGTGCTACAGTAATACAGAGTACAGTGCAACAAATGCTGTTTATCAGTGTCAAGGGAGGGGGACTTACTGATGGCTACGTTCATCAGCTCTTTGGTTACTGCCCCTGGACCAGTCGTAACCAAGTCCTGGCTATACCAATAAAATGTTTCGCCCTCCGGTCGCACTACAAAAGTATCCATTTGTCGCTGTGCTTCCATACCCTGCATAGTTGGAACTACTGCTATGCCAAATATCTGCATAAGATCTCTGCCCAAAAGGTTTACTGGGCATTTTGCAGAAACAACAATTTTGCTTTTCTGGGTCATCCCTGAATGGGGTCAGTTATTGCTATGTTACGGGAGAGTGGCTCCCAATACAGCTGTCCATTAGCAGCTTTCACTAATATGTAATCGAGTGACTCTGAATTTTCTGGTAGTTTGGAAGGATGTATCAGGGTCCGTGATGCCCCTGAGTCACACAGAAATTTAACTTCCCTCCCCTCTACCAGAAGTGTAACTTCCGGTTTTCGTATCTACTAAGTAGAGCTCTAGGCTCAATAATGCAAAGTCTAAAATTTCACTTTCCTCACTATCTGTGATTTCTTGCACTTCCTCTATTTCTTCTGTCACATCCTCTACTCCCTCTATCATACTTGCATTTGTCTTTTCTTGGTTATTCCCTTCTAGTGATTCTTGACTATCATATAGTCAGTCCTCACCCTCCTTATCTTCCATGGTTACCTTCTTGTTTTGCTTGCAATCCCTTGCTAAATGTCCCTTTTTTCTGCACTTGAAACATTCACCCCTTTTCTTTCTCTCTTCAAACTCCTCTGATCGCTTATCAGATTGTTTGTTTCCCTGGGCATTTTTCTTGCCCTTTTTCCCGGACTGTACTACATACACTTCTGCTCCATCTTCTACAGAAAATACTTGGGCTTTCTTTTTCTTTTTAATGTTAAAATGCCTTTCGGCATGTCTAGCGTATTCAAGTAGTGACTGTAATCTACTTGTATGATGGTCTACCATGTGCTTTGTAATAAAGCTGCTTATAGGCAAAATACTGCCTTTTAAAAATGCATTCTTTAGCTGCTGCTCATACGGGGAATCATGTGTTTGGTCTTCAGGTACGTGCATTCCACAATGGTTATTAAAACACTCTAATAATCTAGCGTAATATCTGTCAACAATTTCACCTTCTTGTTGGATGCATTGATTAATGCAAGTCCAGTCTGCCCTAGGCTTCCATTTCTCAGAGATTCGGTCTGTAAGACCTTTTACTCTGTTATCCAGCTCTGCGTTGCTATGTGGGAGTGGCTTGTGTTCTGTGTCATGGGGATTCCAGTTGCCACTGATCATGTGTCAATCTGGACCTACAATTTGTCTAACTACTTTTTCTACTTCTTCTCTATTTAAATGATAACTTAACCTCATGCCCTGTAAGTCTTCTAAGAATTTTCTAAAATTAACTTTTGGATGGGGAATTCCCTCTGTAGCTTTCTGGATGTCTTCCGGTGTTCACGGTCTATATACCAGGAGAGTTGAGTCCTGCCCTTCCTGTCCTACCTGAGGATTTGGTAATTCTATAAGCGGACATATCTCTTCTTCACTCATAGCTCGTGAATTTTTGTTCATTTGATATAACTCAATATCCCCTCTTAAGTTACGTGTTCGAGACCTAGTCTCAACGGGATCTCTGACAAATGGTCTTGGCTTCACAGGGACAGCCGGGTATAGCAGAGATGGACTAGCTTGTCCACTCACTTCATATTCTGGTAAGGGAAGCGGAGGGGGCAGAGGGGCTGATGCTATTACCAAATTATTGTCCTCTTTATCTAGAAACATTGCTTTTGAATTATTACTTTTTTGTTCCCTACGGTTCGCTTCTTCAATCCACCTGTGTGCCTGAGGAATGCCTAACAGACGTTGCTTTTTTACCTGACCTTTTGCATCAGTTTTAAGCTATTTGACAAGTTTAATAAGTGAGGATTTTTCTAATTTGCCATCAAATTCATATTTATTAACCCATTTTGTATAGTACCTAACACTGTCGGCACGCTGTAATTGCATGTATTTTGCATCTTCAGTTAATGGCGGATCTTGGGATCTTTTTGTGCACCTATTTCCCATATTGTTCTAACTGTAAAAATGTTACGTAACCCTTCTTATTTTACATGGTACCACAATTTCTCTTTTTCACAGTTTATCTAGAATAACTGCCTACCTATTCTGTTTCCCTGATCTATGACAAGATTGCAATCTTCCTGTCCCTGACAAATACAAGACAAATCTCCTGACAGACAATGCACATCGAGTCCCTGATCTAAAACAGAAAAAGGTAAATCTCACCTTACCTGAGCTTCTGTGATTGATTGTCTGGTTCGAGGAAAAACCGTTAACTCGTCCTCCAGTCGCAAATCAGAACAGTGGCTGGCCTCTTTTGAACGACAATTCAGTCGGAGAGCTTTCAGAGCATAAGAACCAATGTGGTCTCTTCCCCGTACGGTTTCATGCCACCTGGCCCATCTGACCTGAGGCGAAGTGAGAGTTTCCGGTCTGAAGGACCAATTTGTCAAAGGAAAAAACAACTTCAAAAAGATCAACACATGGCAGGTTCAGGTTAAGGCACTTTAATTCTTGCAGCAAGGAGACAAAAACGTGCTAATACAGAGTTTGTCTAACTAGAATCAGGAAGTGAAGCCATTCTTATACATTTCTTACAAGACATTGCCTACTAAGCTGACGTAACAAATCACAAGTTCTTACAATATTATTTCATAGCAGCTGTTTGTCCATGATTTTCTGCTGACATTTTCAAGTTTAAGAAAAACTTCCTAAGAAAAACAACGTGGCCTTGGAGACCACCGGTTAGATACAACTTCTCACTATATGATGTTACCATTCAAGGTACTATGGCTAATTCGAGCACAAAGCAAGCACAGATTATAGTTAATTTCTTCAAGCAGTCTTTGTTCAACTGTATCTATCTTTTTCTGCAGCTGTGCATGTTCTCATAACACGAACAGAGCTGATTGTTCAAGTTCAATAACATTATAGAAAACAGTATTGTTCTATTCATTATTTTCCTGACCTATTAGATAATCACCTGCTTCTCAGTAAATTTCCAAAAGGCATAAACATGAATTTTGCTGTGCTAGCAAATACTAGGTCAGAGAACATCTTGCAGTTTCAGAAAGCATCTTGTAGTTTCATACAAAACTAAGCTGTACATAAAACAGAATGAAATGTGTTAACCCTTTTAGCTTCTAATAAGCACTAAACACATACATTAATACATATTTTTCTGACATTTGGGTAGAGGGATCCTTATGGAAAATGTATTATTGGATATGGGAGCAGCTGTTTCGGTTACTAACAGATCACTTCCACCAGATCCTAAAAAGAGAACATGTATTTCAGGTTTTAACGGCACTGGCTGCATAGCAGGGGGTAGTAGAAATGTGTCCATATGGTTTACACCAAATGATGAAGGCATACAGGGATCTTTTTTAATGCACCATTCTTGTGCATCAACCATTATAGATATGGATATTATGAATAAAATTGGATTGGTCATAGATGTGCCAAATGGCATAATATGGAAGTGCGCAGAAGTATTTTCATGCTGCACCATACAAATGGACGAGACACTGCAGAAACTACAGATTGTAGAAAACTGAAAATTCCAGTAGAACTAGGAAATGTGCTGGATTTTATGCCACCTTTCCAAAAGCAATACCAATACCAAAAGAAGCAGAGAAACATATGCAAAAGTGCATAGCAGATTGGGAAATGGCAGGTATAATAGTAAAACGTGAAAGTCCGGCAAACTCACCCATCTGGCCAGTTAAGAAAAAAGATGGTAGCTACAGGTTAGTCATAGATCTGCAAAATGTAAATCAATACACTACCCCTATGGTGCATTTAATTACAGAAGTTCCCGAATTAGTGGCAAATATAAAATCACAAAGCCAGTGGTTCACAGTCATCGATCTGGCAAATAGATGTTTTGATGTGCCACTAAGAAAAAGGGATTGGCCAAAATTTGCCTTTACCTTTAATAATCAGCAGTATCTTATGACATGGTTACCGCAAGGGTTTCAAAATAATCCAGTAATCTTCCATCAGATGGTAGGCAAAATCTTGGAAGGGCTAGAAATGGACGGATCGATGCTCCATTACATAGATGACATTCTGGTGCAGTCGGAAACTGTACAGCAGCATTTGAAAAAATTAAAAGAGGTTTTCACAACACTGCAGGAGGCAGGATTTAAGGTAAAGAGTGAAAAAATACAATTTCTTTCACAAGAAGTCAAATTCTTAGGAACCATTATTAATCCCTTGGGGAGATCTCCATGTGTACAAAGAGTACAAGGTATTTTACAAATGCAAAAACCAATGACTATCTTGGATTTGCATAAATTCATGGGTATCATGAACTACAACAGAGAATTCATTGAGGACTATGCACACACAGCAGGACCTCTGTATAACATGTTATCTGTGCAAAAAAATAATAGCACTCTAGAACGGGGTGTGGTAGAGGAAGAATCCTTCACAGCTATGAAGGAGAAATTGGCAAGGGCTACAGAATTGATAGGGCCAACTTCAAAGTTACTGTTTGTTTTACAAGTGGCGGCAGGGAAAAACACAGTATCAGTGGTGTTATTACAAGAAGGGCCACATGGAGGAGATAAAAGATCACAAAAGACTTTAAAATGAGTTACCTTTTGTAGTCACAAAATGACTCCGGTAGAGAAGGGATATCACCCCTGTATTCAGCAATTATTGGCCATATATTAGGGAATCAAACAGACAGAATATCTAACAGTCTTTTCATCCATAATAGTGCAGACACCACATCACGCAGTACAAGTACTAGTAGACAGTTTTGAAATGAACACGATTACTGATGGTATCAGCCAGGCAGTATTTGCTAGGTGGATGACTACTTTCAGTGCAGTATTTGCTAGGTGGATGACTACTTTCAGTGCAGTATTTGCTAGGTGGATGACTACTTTCAGTGCAGTATTTGCTAGGTGGATGACTACTTTCAGTGCAGTATTTGCTAGGTGGATGACTACTTTCAGTGCAGTATTTGCTAGGTGGATGACTACTTTCAGTGCAGTATTTGCTAGGTGGATGACTACTTTCGATTGCAGTATTTGCTAGGTGGATGACTACTTTCAGTGCAGTATTTGCTAGGTGGATGACTACTTTCAGTGCAGTATTTGCTAGGTGGATGACTACTTTCAGTGCAGTATTTGCTAGGTGGATGACCACTTTCAGTGCAGTATTTGCTAGGTGGATGACTACTTTCAGTGCAGTATTTGCTAGGTGGATGACTACTTTCAGTGCAGTATTTGCTAGGTGGATAACTACTTTCAGTGCAGTATTTGCTAGGTGGATGACTGCTTTTACTACAAAACAGATAATCATTCAAGCAGGAGAAACATATTACTTGTCCAACTTGCTGGGATATGAGAGAAAACAGCGTAACTGCATTGGCAATCTGATGAAGCCAGAAATGTCCCCCATATCACCAGACTACAATCATTTTTTGCCCTCGGTCTTTGTAGATGGAGCCAGGTACTGGGAAAATGGTCAGTATGTGACAGGATTTGCACTTATACCAGAAAAGGAAGACTTGGGAGTTCCAGAGCTGGTGCAGCTCCTGGGTCACATGTCAGCCCAAAGGGCTGAATTGGAAGCAGTACTGTACGTACTAAAGCACTATAATCCTGTCAATATTTACTCTGATAGTGTATATGTGGTAAACTCATTACATTTATACATGCATCTTTGGGCTCATAGAGGTTTTGTAGACAGTGCAGGAAACCACTGAAACATGCAGAAGTTTTACAAAATATATGGAAAACCATATGGCAAAAGAGTGTACAAGGGCAATTCAGTACCTTAAAGGTAAAAGCCCATCAAACTCACCTCATAAGTGTTCAAATTAAATGCAAAAGCAGATGCCTTAGCCAAACAGGCAGCAAAGACAGGATGGCAGTTGTATCCAGATTTAAAATCAGTTGAAGCAGTAAAGCAAGTTAGCGTATTAAACCAAGCCAGGGATATCACTGAGGATTTGGTTCGAATACAAAAGCAGCAAGGTTTGGAAGAAGAAACTAGTCAATGCATGATAGAAGGGATACCACCTAAAGAATTCTGGGTCTATCTCACTACAAAAGGATTAAGATTACCTTATCTGCCATATCAGCTAGCAAAACAGTTGGTAAAATACAGTCATCAGGTACTAGGACATGTAGGCAGTGAAAAGTTATGGCCAGTGATCAAAGAAAAGTATTGGAATCCAGCTTTAAAAAAGTTGTGTAAGCTAGTTTTAGAAGAGTGCTTAATCTATTTACAGGTTAATGCCAAAAGTAAAAAGCCTCAGTTACACAGGGTCATGCCAGCAGATGGGCTATGGTATGCTGTTCAGATAGACTATGCAGGACCATTACCACCAGCAAAAGAAAGGTATCGCTACTTGTTAGTAGTGGTAGATGTGTTTTCAAAGTGAGTGGAAGCAATTCCTACCAAAAAGGCAACCGCTATGGCAACAGCAAAAGCTTTATGGAAAAACATTTTTTGCCATTGGGGATGGCCACGGGTTATCGAGTTTGATAACAGGCCACAATTTGTCACTCAGCTAATCAAACAAATGTGTAATTTGTTAGGAATACAACAAAGATTTCATGTACCCTACCATCCACAATCCAACTGAATAGTCGAGAGAATGAACAGAACCATTAAAGAAAGATTAAAAAAGGCATGCTTGGAAAAGGGATGGGACTGGGTACAATACTTGCCAGGAATTTTGCTAGGGGTAAGAGCTACCCCAAATAGCAAAACAGGGATTTCACCATTTGAAATCATGACAGGCAGAAAAATGCCCACACAACTACCTTTTGTGAAAAATGGTTAAAAGACATCACAGAACAATGGGATTACTTGGCAAGGGAGCAAGCATTCCATTTATAGAAAAAGGTCCGAATAATAATAACAGGAACAACACCTTCCCTCTGGAACAAAGGTATTAGTTCAAACGTTCCAGACGGATGATCCATGGGATAGTAATTGGCAAGGACCTTTCGAAGTAACAGAAAAAAATAGGACATTTAGTCTATAAGGTCAAACAAAACAAGAAAAACAAAACATTGCTATTTCACGGGGATCAAATGAGTCATCGTTTTCAGTGATCAGCAGCAAAATGCATCGCCTTTGAAAGAAGGGAAGGCAGATGCTCAATAAAGTTTATGTTTCTGTTTTTTTAGAAACAGCATACAAGACCGAATGCCAAGCATGGTGCTAAGTTTATTGAAAGTACTCCCAAAGAGGTTGTTAGGACAAACCCGTTTTAATAAAAATGAAGAACGTGATTGTTATTGTAAGTATTGTGCTCAGTGGACTCCTTTTGGTAGAATGCCAAACAGAGGGAATCAAGGTTGTTTATTACAACAGTTCATGAATAAAGCTTGGTTGGGAAAATGTACACGAAATAGAACACAAGACAGTTTCAGTTGTGAAATGCAAACAAAATCTGTTTTTGGGAGCATAACATTCAACACAAATATAATGGCATGGTTAGCCAAACAAGGTCAGGCATTCATAAACGTAGAAGAAGAGACAAAGACTGATGTAAACATTTCAGTAAACAGCTCAGTTTCTATTAGATGCTGCACATTCTCCCTGAAGATGTAACAAAGTGGACCAGCCAAGACATTAGACATAAAATGTCACAGTGCATAGACAATAACACAAAAATAAAAATAAATTCAACAGGAGAAGAAAAAAGGTAAAATTCCTACCAATACTCTGTTTATTTGTACAAATAGCACAAAAGTACAAGGAAAAGGACCATGGGTCGGAATACTTACCATTCTGGGTAATAAGCCATTACTTCATATGGATCAAGTGGTAAAAATACCATCCACTTGTACTATGATAGGACAACAATACCAAAAAACAATATTACACTTCAATATTATGTTTCCAAGTTTTAAACAAACAGGATGCAGATTTAAAAGAGCTTGGTATGACACACCTTTAGGGAGTGTAGGAGCAGGATTGGGAACCCTAAATGCTGTGGATGTTGAAATTTTACGAAATATTAAAACTAGCAGGACAAGACATATTACAATTTGTACATTTACAAGCACAATGGAATCCTACTATTTGGTATATAAATAAAATGTACGGTATCAAGGTTTTTTTTTAAATCATTACAATGTATCGTTGATAGATTGTAATTTGATACTAACATATCTATATTTGTAGATTGGACAAAATGTACTTTACAGTCGTTGTATGTTAAAATGCAACAAAATGAGTTACAGACAAAGTTAATGTTAAAAAATGTGTACATGTGGTGACAACTATGCAGCAGGTGGATCCTGCCCACTAGTTGGATAAGATTGTTCACAGAACAGACTCAGTGTGAGCACAATTAGTGTACAGGAAAAGTTACGTATTATAATGTAACAAAACCCCAATTAGGGAAACCATCGTAAAAAACTTCTCCAAAACCAACTTCACACTTCTTAAGACAGAAGTGGCAAACTTCATGACACCCATGCAGACGGACAATAGAGGTATGACTGCCGAATCCTACACAAATGCACTTTATAAGCACTTACACGAGTGCATGGATCATGCTATCCCTAATAGAACCAAGATGTTATCCTCCAAAAAAAGGAAGCCAATCTGGTGGTCTTCTGCCATAAACAAACTCAACAACAGAAGAAAGAAACTGTTGCAAAAAAGAGTAAAATCCCATGACTGGAGGAACTCCCTGGTCAACCTCAGTAAGAAGCTGAGATCCCTCATAAAATCCTCCAAAGCTAGTTACGAAAACAAAATTGCCACTGACTCTAAAGACAGCCACAAAGCATTCTATAGCTATGTCAAGAATCTAAATGGGAACACTCAGATCTGCTCTGAGTTACAGCACAATGGCACTAAATTTACAGAACCAACTGATATTGCCAACATCCTAGCAGATAGGTTCAGTGCTAACTTTACCCCCCTCTCACCCCTAGAGGGCCCATCTCTATACCGGAAGAATGCAAAGTTCCTATAATCACGGCTGCACAGGTAAAAAACACACTCTCCAAAGCCAAGAACACAGCATCCATGGGACCTGACAATATCCCAGGCTGCGTTCTACATGAACTACAGAATGAACTGGCACCCTACCTAAGTACCATGTTCAATCATAGCCTCACCTCAGGCTTTGTACCCACTGAATGGCGCACAGCGACGGTTATCCCACTTCACAAAGGACCCCGGGAACTACCACCCCATTAGCCTGACGAGCCTGGTCTGCAAGGCCATGGAACGTATCATAGTGGAACTCATAAACAAAGACATTGGTAATCTCCAAACTCTGGACCCTACCCAGTTTGGATTTGTAAAAGGCAGATCATGTCTCCTAAACCTGATTGACTTCTTTGAAGCAGTCACCAAAGCCATAGATGAGGGTAAAATGGTTCACACAGCTTATCTAGATCTCGCCAAGGCTTTCGACACCATCCCCCACTCTGGAATTATAGATAAGCTCACTAAACTAGGTATAAATCCCTATGTCACAAGATGGGTTGTCAACTGGCTCATGGACAGAACCCACACTGTGAAAGTAGCGGATTCCAAATCCGACATCAGACCAGTGACAAGTGGAGTACCACAGGGTTCAGTCCTGGGTCCTCTCCTGTTTGGTATCTACTTCTCTGAAGTGCAGGCCAATACAGAAGGTCTTTGGCTATCAAAGTTTGCAGATGACTGCAAACTAGGAGCCATAATCGAAATTCCTAACAATGTGGACAAACTACAAAAGGGCCTCACTGAGACAGATACCTGGTGTCAAAGCCATGGCCTGAAGCTCAATGCCAAAAGTGTATTGTCATCCCCTTTGGTAAAAACTCTGTACCCATGAACTACCACATAGCTGGTAGTCTACTTAATGCCGAAAATGTGATAAGAGACCTTGGGACACAGGTGGACAGTAGTCTCTCATTTGATAATCACATCGCCACAGTGGTCAGAAAATCCTTCTACGTGGCTCATCTCATCACAAAAGGATTCTCATCCAGAAAAAAAGAGGTCATTGTTCCCCTCTACTCATCACTCATTAGACCCATTACAGAGTACAACGCCCCTTTTGGTATGTACCTCACAAGACATCTACAACAACTGGAAAGACCACAGAAATACCTCACAAAGAGTATTACTGGCCTCAAACAGATGCCCTATGCAGACCATCTCAAAAAACTACAGCTTTACTCCATCACATATCGCCTACTCAGAGGCGATCTCTGCCTAACATACAAAGCTATGTCAAACGCAGAGCTGTTGGACATGCTCCACTTAAAGAAATCCCAATCCCTCCAAGCTACATGCTCTAGGGACCTAAACCTTGTCACCACAATAAACAGAACATGCTGGAGGGATAGATTCCTGTCCCAGAGACTTCCCATACTCTGGAACAGACTACCTATCTATGTCAAACAGAGCTCCTCCTTAGCACTCTTCAAGAAAAATCTTGATGATTGGATGGGAAATGGGAAATTCACCCCAGGGATCACTTCTGTGGCTCTGCTCGACAGGGGCACAGGAAAATAATTTTCTTGGGTGGCAAAAGCCGGGGTACATTTTTTGGCTAGGCTTGTATTGGCCCTAGGGCTGATAGCCTAGTACCTACCTATGAACCTATGAAAACAAATAGTAATGTGTCAATTCATGGTATTACCCATAATATTCTTGGCTACCTATAACAATACTGAACTCTGGTTACGTCAACTTGAAGGAAATTACAGAGATATGGATAACAAAACTCACATGTTAAAACATTGTACTGATACTATGAATGGTTTCATGTGTGGACAGCATTCTCCTATTTATGAACCATGTTTTTTACAACATTCTGTAAATATGTGCAAATGGACAATATTGCCTTCAAATTTTTAAATGTTTGTCGAAGTGGCACAACAATTTGTATGTGTAGTTTCAAATAAACCAGTGGTAAAATACAAGCAAACACCCTTTGTGGGATTTATCAGTAATATCATGCATTTAACCTGGGAAAATGAAACCTATGTGTTTTCTACCAGTACTAAAGTAATGAAAAAATTCCAATGGAAATACGAAATGATTCAATTTCCTAACATTACCTTGTCATTAGACAAGTTAAGAGAAATAATACAGGACACAGACTATCTTAAATATTACTTGGATCATCATAACCATGGCATATTACTTCATGAACTAAATAGTATAATAGTAAAAGATAAATTAGCAAAATTGAATGAAAAAATGCAAGATGACACTGCCCATAATTGGTGGGACATATTCACAGGGTGGTCATCTGGAACCAAACTGTTAAATTGGTTAATACATCTGGTGTTGGTAGTTTTAGGAGTCATAATAATAATGATGGCTTGGAATTATTGTATATGCTGCAGGTTGTGAAGAGTTCTAATAACTCAGCAAGTCATGACTGTAAACATGAATAAAGTGGTAAATGCTGTAAACAGAAGTTTAGTCTGTTCCCTAAAATATAATAAGGGAGAACTGTAAGAGTAGTTTTAATCTGTTTCATTTAGTATATTCACTGTCTCTTCAAAACTGTTGCTAGGATGTTGCTAGCATGATTATTAATATAGAGTAAAATGAAATATAAAGAGTTACATTAGGAGTAGTACAAATGTTAAAAAATAGTTTAATTAGATATTGGCATCCATGCATAAAGGAGTATGTTATTGAGAAACAGTTTGTAAAAATAGCTGTGTGCAGATGGTGGTTGGAAAAGGATTAAACAGAATGTCCCTGAGATATGTAAAATCAAGGACTGGAACATCATCAAGATAATGGAAGAACACAGAATTTCCATAAAATGTAGGAACACAGAGAGCAGGATTCATGAAGCCTCCATGTAAGAGTTACAAGTCTTACACGGAGGCTGCAGTTAAATGGTGTGACGTCAGCATGCCATGCATATTCATGAGGGCATGCTGACTCACACCCAAGACTAACACGGTCCATGTAAGAAAGTAGGGGGTGTGTCCGCAGGGCGAGTCCTGCAAATGGACACACCCCCAGAAGAGGAACAGTCCCAAAAGTAAACCCCCACGAGAGAGTCCGCGTAAATGTCAACAAACACAACACAACACATGCCCCCACAGACTATAAACCTAAAATGTAAAAATAGAACGTTATTTATTTTTTTATAAGTTTTAAAGATGTTTGCCCATAATTGCGCTCGTTTGCGCAGGCGTGCCCGTCACTTAGCCACAGTTAGCAGTCAGTGGAAAAGCATATAAGATCTAAATATGCAAAGTAAACCAAGAAGCAATAGCGTAGTGGTAGAGATGTCAGCTGAAGAGGAGGCAGTCATGGTTCGAGCCCCCCACAACATCAATTTTCATTTCTAGTGAAATAAGCACGAAACAATTCCCTGACATATATGTACATATATAAAATTATATTTTATGTAAAATGTAATGAAATGGGCCATGTATTTTGAAGAAATGTGAGATAATACAAAAAAAAATGTCAGAAGTGCCTATAGCTGAGCTACGCTCTAACAAGCTGAGTATATCTGCCCGTAGGTGAGCAGTGGTTTAACAGGTGTAAAACGAGTGCCCGGGCTTGAGCAGTGTTGTAACATGCTGAAACTGTGTGCCCGTAGCTGAGCTGAGCGTAATATGCGTGCCATCAGCCAAATGACGTGTAAACCAGCGTAACCCGTTTGCGCGGAGCTGCGCACCACGCCAACAAGATAACCAGCGGGCAACGTTGAGCAAGCTGTATCAAAACTGCCTTTACACAGACACACCTCCTAGCTTGTGTAGACAGTCATAAAATAAAAAAGCAATGGTCAGGCTCGAACTCAGGATACCATGCACCATAGTCAAAGTACTGAACCACTAAGCCATGACAGTTGCCTTAAAAATGCAGTATTAGCATATATATAGGAATGAATGGAAAGAGAAGCATGACAAAGCAGGTTTTGTGAAGCTGATACATTTCCAAAATGGCCAATCACAGATAAGTGTGGGAATAACAGTATATATAAGCCCCATAGGCGGGAATACACAGCATAACTGATTGTGGAATCGATTTGCAGTCAGGATGGCAGGTGTAGGAGAGGGTAGTTGCTTCCGAGCACTGAGGTGGGGCATTGAGGAGTCCAAATATATGGTTTGGCTCCTCGTCCATGATCATGAGGCCCAACTCATGCAGGGCCAGGTCCTGTGGGGAGCATACAAGGCTGAGGCATATGACCGGTTGGCACATGATCTCACCAGTGCCACAGGAATACCAAGGACTGGTGAACAGGTCCGTCACCAGCATGCGGACCTGAAGAGACAGAAGCAGGACCAACTGAACCGTTGGATCCAGGAGGCCCGGCAAATGCCCAACGCCCCACTACTGAGTAAGTTACATGTAATTATTTATGTAAGAAATTAACCTAGCTGATATTATGGAGATGTGTATTCCAATATTACTTCATTTATATTGCAGCTGCAGGTGTCCGTTCCATGAATCGTCGAGCCTATGCTGATAGGCTTGTGCAGTTGCGCCACCAGGCAGGTTAGTAATTCTCTCCCTGTAACTGTTAAAAAATATAAGTATGACAGCTTGCAAAAGAGTGCAGTGTAGTCACTTATTAATAAAAAGTTCAAGTAACAGTGTAAGAGAGATTCTGCTAGTACTGTGTGATTACATAAGTGTGATGCAGCCTGTAATCCAAAAATAAAAATGAAACAAGTCTGAAATAAAGATGTTCCACCTGTAATGTAATAGTACATAACCTGCAGCAGGCTGTAAATTACAGCTACACAAGCTGAGTACAACACATGTGTGAAATATATCCCCATTTAAAATCTGAAACATTACACAAGTGAGACTGTTGGAAAGGATTGTTGTAACCAAGTAAAAAATGTCAATAAAGCCTAGAATTAAGTACCATCCTGAATTGTAAAAATAAAACAAGTGAGAGTGTGCGAAAGAGGCATGAATCCACCAATAAAGTTGTAATAACTCCTGAATAAAGTATACTGCAGTCAGTACAGAATGAAATGAATGTGACAGGCACAACCAAAGAGTGAAATGTGTGCAATAAAGTACTGAAGCTGGAATGTCTGTCCCACAATTTGGATATGTTGCTGTACCTTTGCAATATGCAGATATTATGGTTGTATGAAATACTAAACATCCACAGTTGTCTAGAGCCATATAAATCAGATGTAGCAGGATGTTGTAGCTGAACAGAGCCAGATATGAATGTGTATGAATAAAAATGCAAGGTATATTAATGTAGCAGTAACATTCCCATCACCAACATGCCTAAGTTTACACATAGGAAACTGTAGTCAGACCTGTAGGGTGTATATATCTGCAGCTAGTAGAAATGTACAGCATATGTATAGGTATTTGGAGTTGTTAATGAAATATTTCTTCACCCTACCCTATAACCACAAATAATCCATTCCACATGAAATGGGTATGTGTATTCACAATTAATTCCCCTGGACATTTGTCCTGTTGGTTCATACATATTTGCATGTACGTTCATGGATGTGCCCTGTTCATACATCCAAACCTGATGGCCTGTTGCCATCAATCAACCCTGCAAGCTGTTGGATTGTATACTGTTGTTCAAATTATGCATGTGTCATGCTTGCTGTTCAATGTCCTGAATTTATGGGTGTTTGGTTAATGGGAATACTAATGCATGCTGTTACAACAAATTGTGAATGGTATTGTTTGTTACTAACCCAAACTGTCATAAAATAATGCAAAACATAAGACAACAGGGAAGGCGGGTTCCAGTGGACCCACCTCTCCCACCTCAGCTGGCGAGTGCACCTGGCACTAGTGCCCAGGCCGGACCCTCCTCCGGTGGCCCTGTGCCACCTGCGGGTGGAAGCGCTGCAGGGGATGGGGCTCATCCCCCCTCTGCAAGCGTGGCCGGAGAAGACCGTCCACTCACCCTCCATAGTGTCCGGACTGTGGTGCGTGGGGAGATCAGGCATTCTTTGCTTGAGCCCCTACGCCAGCATGAGGCACGGGTGGCACAACTCACGGGCGTGCCTGCTGCCCATCCTACACAGCCCCCAGCACAGCCCTGTCCTGGGCAGTGAAGGCACAGTGACAACTGCCCATGGGTGGGGATCTCAGTTCCACTGTTGCCATCTGTGGGCTCATGGGCTCGAGATATCCAAACATCCATCCCTGTCAATTATGTTTCCCCCCCACATGTGTCATACACCACCCCTGTATGTGTCTTGTTTGTCTTGTCTGTTAACCTCCCCTACCTACCTCCCCAACTATACCTACTTCCTGTACCTGACATTCCACTCTCACCTGAAAAAAAATAAAATAAAAGGGCACCCTGTTCCCGCAAAAAAATTACGCCCCATACATAGCTGCCCATTTCGCAGACATGTCTGCTGGACATGTATACTGGCAATTACAATTGGCTGTAAAACAAATATTGTTGTCCTCACCCCTCTCTCAGGGGTGGAAGGTATCAAATATCACACCAAATTACACACATATGCACAGCTGTTGCTGATAAAGAAATGGGCAGCTATGGGCCTATCCTACATCCTTCCTGCAAATCCCGAGCTTGTTTTCCTACTGTCCTACCCTCTTTGTGCCCCCTTTTTCACCACTTTCCTATCTCCCCATTTTCTTTTCTTTCAAAGAAATTAGCGTGGGTGTGCGCGACAGTAAGAACTTTTAAGCAGTTGTAAGCGGGAGTGTGCTTGTGTGCGCTTAGCTAAGCGTGTGTGCATGAAGCTAAGTGACAGTGCGCATGCGTGAGCTCCACGCAAACCAGCGCTAACCCACTTACAACTGCTTAAAAGTGCCTTAGTCACTCTGAATGACAAGGCCTGTAGTCTGCTCAGAAGCAAAATAAAATCCCACTGTCAGTCCCGAACCAAGGACCTTGGAAACAGTAGTCTGCATGACTTACCACTAAGCCATGACTGCTATACAAGAATATTGTGCTGAAAGAAATATATCATGAAATAGTAGGAATGAATGTAAAGGGAATATAGGAAGTCTAGTACACAAAGCATGTCATGTATATTTACTGTCAAATCTAGTGGATTTGTAAAATATTACTGTGTGAAGAGAAACAGCCATGCTAGTTGGTAGCTAGTAGGTAATAATGTCACAGTAGCACCTTGCAAGCCACACACATACTCAGAGCAGGATAAACACTGCCATAGTTTAATAGTTAACAGCCCAGACATAGCAACTGTGACTGAGTTACAGGGATGTCCCTGATTTGAAAACAAATGTTAACTGTGCCCCACTGACTCCCTGTGAAATGTACTAACAGTAGGCAGAAAGGTGTTACAATACATGCTATGGTAACTATGAATTACTGAAAGTATGCACCACTTGCACGTCACAAATGGTGTAGTAATACATATGCTCAAAATAACCCACAGTCACAACTGCAGAATATCAGAAAACTTCATGGGTGTATCCCACTGATATGTACCATTCCATGAGGCTGATAAAAGATGCACCTAAGAGTATCTGAGGCCTGCTCAGCAGCATAATCAAATACCCATCTAAGTGACAAGGCCCACACCACGGCCAGACCACACAGCATGCAGTACCACCCTACCACAACAAACACATAGGGAATTGCTGCTCAAACAGATATAGCAAGCATTACAAGCTGTGAATGTAAATGGAAAATAGGAAAGCCATAGCAACACATTACAGTTAAGACACCTAGCAGGCATACAAGGAGTGAATGTAAAGGGCAAATATTGAAGCCATAGCAACAAATTGCAAGAGCCACTGCTATATACCAGTTACACCACAAGTCCCACAGGAAAGCACACACACCCATATACACAGTATTACTAGTCTTAGATGTCAGTTTACATACACACTGAGAAGAGGAAACTGGAGGAAGGAATACTCAGGTTACAGTACAACATGCATTGCAGTGTGTGCAACACAGCCTGAAATATGAGAGACATACCAACTGTTACACTCACAGAACAGTGTCCACAGCATACCAGCATGGTCCCCACCCTGATAATCTGAAAGGGCTACGCCTACCTAACAAACCTTTTTATAGCACTGTCCTGGAATCACAGTGAGAACTGCAATCACTACACAACAGGCTGCATGCAATTAGTAAATGCTGGCTAACAATTGGTGCAGAGGCCATCACATGGACATGTGCAGATACCTACAAAAGCATCCTGCACTCCCAGTCCACACATGCAATACTTTCATTGCACCCTCTGGAGGTAGAGACAGAGAGAGAGAGAGAGAGAGAGAGAGAGAGAAAGAAAGAAAAGAAAGAAAGAAAGAATATATATAACAACAAAACAAACAAGTTGTCATCACAACCTGACAGTGCCAAGGCATACTGAACCTGGCAAGAGAAGCAGCAGCAGGCCAACTATTAGAAAGCCAACGCAAACAGCTGTAACAAACACAGGTAATGTAAAGTAATAATATAATAGTCTACATACTGTGAACCCTCCATATGTGTTATTGGTCTGTATCTATGTATATGAAGAAGTGCATAGGGCAGGGGACATACTGCAACTGTCACTGAAGGCTGTACATACATATGTATGTGAAGGTAACTATGTGCACATATCAATGTAGGTTGTAGTGCAATGTACAGTGTAGGTTGTACAGTAATGGATGTTCATCAGTACGTTAGTGTGTGTATACATATGTGTAAATAAAAAGGTTTATATATATATATATATCATATGTATACGTATGTATATTGAGATATGTATGCATATATATATATATATATATATATATATATATATATATATATATATATATATATATATATATATAATATGCATATATGTATACATACATGGAGAGGGATGTAGAAATACATAGACATATATAGATAGATAGAATATGTACATACATATATATGTAATACACACATACATATATAGATATATGTAGATACATATACATATACAGACAGATCTGACTGTCTACAGATATGTCTGTATATGACTATCTCTCTCTCTCTCTCTGTCCCACCCTCTCTCTCTCTCTCTCTCTCTCTCTCTCTCTCTCTCTCTCTCCCTCTGTCTCTCTCTCTCTCTCTCTCTCCCTCTCTCTCCATATCTATATCTATATATCTATATCTATATATACATATATTAAATATATATATATACATATATATATATACATATATATATATATATATATATATATATATATATATATATATATATATATATATATATATATATATATATATATATATATATATATATATATATATACTGAGTGAGGCACATGTGTGCAGATGTAATGCAACAGGTGCCTGGTGACAAAGGCATGGAGTGAACACCAGTGTGGATACTGGAGTACCATACCCCATTCCAAAACACTTACACCAGTAACCACCACATATGTGCGCTTGCCTGCCCACCACTGCATGTGTCAGGGGGGAACAGGGGCAACAAGTGTACAATAGGCTGCCCATTGATATTCACACTGGCACACTAGTCCTGTAATACCTGTGCATGGTATGTGTCAGCAGACATGGTGTGTCAGCTATGGACACGTAGGTCACTGTACCCCTCTACACCCCACAATGTCCTACACGGTATGTACCTCCCATGACAGCTACAGATATGGAGAAGGACACAGTCATACGTAAGAAACTGTGACAATGCACTCAAACACATTACCTATGCAGAGTGACTGACAAGACCATAGAGTGCACCCATACTACCTACATAGAGGTTACCACTGCTGGATATACATAGTTAAGTCAGACCCATGACAGTTGTCCAACAATCATGGTAACACCTCACAACATCCACAACCCAAATGACCTATGTCTGTCATCCTTGTCACCGCAGTAAAGAGCACATGGTGGAGGTACAGGTTCCTACCCACAGATAACACATACCCTGGAGTAAACCACACAGCAGTAAGAAGCAAGGCTCCCCATGAGTAGATGTCAGACATACCCCTGCTGAATGTTATGCAGATAGGTAATATGCCATGTGAGTCACCCTGTGTAACTGTTTGACAGGAGCAGGTACGATCACATCACATGTGTCACAAGGGGCAGGGTAGCATAACAGTATGCTGCTGTAGGCCCAGGGCCAATAGCATACTACCTACCTAAGACACAATGCACACTCACAAACCCATTGCAAACCAACTATGTGAGGTGGAATGAGTTTGCCAGTGACTGGGTGCATGTTATGTTATGGTGTGATTGCTCACCATGACTGTCTGTCTGTCATGGTAGTGTGTGTCCTCGGTGTGAGGCCAGAGACAGATGTGTGAGGTATTGCGATCCAAACATACTACATTGCCATATGTTGTGCTGTGTTACCCTGCATGTGACTGCGGTGTAGGTAGGGTTATGGCAAGTAAGAGTAGTGTGCATTACCAGTGAAATATGTAACGTGCATTGCATGCAGTGCATGGGTTGATAATGTTCCCCATACAGTACCATGATACAAACCCCCAGTGTGAGGTTGTGCATTGGACCTGAACCAGTGTGCTGACTGCTGGAGTATACTAGTCTGTCGTATGGAGTGTGCATGGTACTGTTGTACAGTTGTCAGCTGAGCACTGATATCTCGTCATTTACATGTGTATCCCCCAATAGACAGACAGATGCTATATATGTCAGTTAGGTTACATCACTACAGTCGAGTAATATGTGTATTATGTGTGCCATATTTTGCTGACATATATTGCTGACATATTTTTCTTTTCCTTTTCAGGGCTATGGTTCACCAGCAAAACCCTACCTACTCCGCTGCGGAGGATGAGGAGATACACCAGAGCCTGGTGCGGGATTTCGCAATACTCTTTTCCCGCACCAGCCAGAACCAGCAGGAGAGGGCTGCACTGTGGCAAGACCTGGTCTGTCGGGTAAATGACATAGGCACACATAACTGGACATATGAGCAGGTACACCATCACTGCAGTGATTTAATTAGAAATGTCCATCAGCGTGCGCCTGATATCCACAGGCAACAGTTGACGCAGGTGGTGAGGCAGCTATACATCCCCCCCCTCACCAGACTGGAGGGACTACTCCTAAGTGTTGTGGCTCCAGCCCAACAGCAACAACAGCAGCAGCATACATGCATAATGATGGAGGCTGGAGCCACCCAGCAGCAGGACTCAGAGCGTGCAGGTAACATGCCATATGTATAGTTGACTGTTCTGTACACTGGTAGTTTATGCATGTGTGAGGTATGTCCTCGGTTTGTAGCTGTTATCTTGGTAATTATTGTGCAAGAGTGATATTCTCAATATCAGCAGTAGACCTGTGGAAGTCAACTGTTGTACTACTGAACTGTATCATACTCACAGTATCAATGGCACAGTTGTGCCCACTGACAATAAATGTCTCATTTCTGCAGGTCCCCCTGGTGTAACAGCAAGGCAGCCTATCCAAGCTGGTGAATGTGTAATAACAATACCTTCAATACTCTTGATACTAATAGTAATAATAGGCTGAAGCAGTAGTGCTATGTGTTTGATTGCAGGTGTGTTTGTGTCTGTGTATTGATATCTCATATACTGAGGTGTGTGCATGTGTGCATGTGTGCATGTGCACCTGTGTGCATGTGTGCATGTGTGCACCTGTGTGCATGTGTGCATGTGTGCATGTGCACCTGTGTGCATGTGTGCTTGTGTGCCTGTGTGTATCAGTGGTGACATTGTGTACACATTGTAAACTGTGTTTCCTGTCTTACTCCCACAGGTTCTGGTGCTGCTCTGGTGTTGTGCAGCAGGGAACCTGAATCAGCTTCCGTGGATAGTGATAATGATGATACCTGTGTAATGGCACAGGGAGGTGTGCCAGGGTCCGTCGTTGGTCAGCCAATTGACAGTACACAGCTGTCGACCCCATCAATGCGCACAGTCATCCTGCCTATACATCCTTTGTCACCAATGTCCCTAGGTGATGGACAGGATACAGTGGGCATTGACCAGGGTAATGTGGTATCAGTGGCACATGCATCCCCACACAGCAGCCATGGCCAGGGTCCTGACATGGTACCCCACCGGCAGATGTCCATGGGTTCTCTTGGAAGCATCCGTGGGTGTACTGCCCCTGTCAGACATGCCCACAGAGGTCTTTCAACCTCAGCTATGTTTCAGGCTGTAATGCAGGCACAGTCACATATGGAACGGTGCACCAGACAGGGTCTGAGGGAGCTGAGAGCATGTCGCACAGCTATGAATGACAGTATGCGTGATGCTGCGGCTGCCATCCGTAATTTCACTGAGGTCATTGACAGACGTTGGGGGGGGGGGGACATTAGATCTGTTCCACAACTACATGTCCATGAGCCAGGGCAATGGTGGACGGTTGAGGCGTCGACGTGGGCGTATGCCAGCAACAGCAGCAGCTGGCAGCCATCATGGATGACAACAGGCCCGCGGCCGCTCCCATAGTGCCAGCAGCAGCCCCAGCAATGCTGGGTCTGTGCTGTCATCAGACCGCCCCAGGAGACAACATGCACGTGGCTCTGCACAGTCCCAACAGGGACCTGTCTCCAGTCACCAACCACCTGCTTCTGATGACAGTACCCAGTCTGGCTTAGTACATGATACTGTCCGTAGCACCCCTGCCAGGCACAGGTACCGTGTCCTTGGCCAGAGACAGTGATCTGTATGACCTGGCAGGTACATTCTGTGGCTGTCCACAAACACCTGTATATGGCAGCCATGAGGTGGAACTGTGTGCATGCATACACACATGTGAATTGATAACACCTAGGGCTACCGCATACACGCACACACTGCATCAACATTGCCCCATCTTGTACTGCTGTCCCTCACCAACACACACACACATACATGTCAATTGGTTGTATCAGTGGCAGACTCAGGCATACCAAGTACACACCCTGTGCATATGATGAAACTGTGCCACCTCCTGCAATCTGTAACATCGGTGCAGGAACAGGTTAACATGGTGCTGATGCACAGGGTGACTACATAGAGGTGTAGTAATAGTATCATGTTGTCCACAGTACAGTGTAATGATATCATTGTGGGTATATCCCAGCATGCCTGATGCAGTAACAGTATGATTGTCATTGTATTGTTTTGTACACCCATAGTAATTATCATAGTGTAATGTCTGCACATCTTTGCATACTGGTGGTGAGGCTGTCAACAGGAGGCCACCTACATAGGTAGCACAGGGGATAAGAAAATGTAAGTATTGATACTCAATGATAGACATGTAAACTGCAAGTTGCATGCTGTCCACACTCGACTCTGCAATGAGGATGTTTGAGGATGTTTACATCTGTGCAGTAATACACAACAGGTTCAAGACTCACAAGAGCACCCTAGCACTACAAGGTCACACCTCATACCATGCTTGACAGCCCCAAAACACAGAACTAACTATGACAGCAGGGAGAGTCTCCATACATGTCAAGGATACTGTGGTGCCAGGACAGGTAGCATACATCCTACTACGTTTGGAACTGCTGAGTGAAGTCTCAGTGTCTGTTATTCAAAATGTGTATCAGTTCAGGTATGAGCACTTGGGTTTCAGGCCAGTTATTCTACATTACGAAGGTACATGGTCTGTACACTTGTGGGAGGTGAGGCTGGACCCTGCCCGTCTGACCTGTGAATTTCTGGGTACAGGCTTATAGTGCCTGCATATTTGCACTGTTACCTACTGGTAGTCGTACACCTTGTTTGTTGTAGCATAGACTAGATCCAGGCCTGCTGACTGTAGCTTTGTTTGTATGCATGTTTGCTTGTTATTTCCCTGAAACACTGATTACACCTGCAATGCAGATTTACAGCGCCTCTGTGGATCCCTAGTGACATCTGTATTGCTTACTGTACTGATATCCATGTCTCACATGACAGAACGTCACTGTTAGTCCTGTTTGCATGTAAGTTGCCTGTAACACATTGCATATGACTTACCTGGCATTTGCTCATGAAAGCATTTATATATGCCAGCACTAACAAATCAGAAGCACTACACCCTCACATACTCACCTTGAGTACCTGGTTCCCCATTGGCCCTATGTGTTGTTAATTATTATGGAATTCACAATACTATGGTAGCATGTGCAAAGGTCACTTGTCAATCTCCTCTCTGGTCCAGTTGGTGAATCTGTGAGTCATGTGGCAATGTTACAGCTGCCTCATGTACACAGACAACCCTCTCCCCTTCCCATAAACTTACAACAATTGTGAGAGATGCAACCACATAGCCAAACTGGGGGCTAAGCTCTCTTAACTCAGTACTGGCATAACCTGTCAGGTGGAGTGGGATACTACAGTGAATACAATACCAGTCTCACATAGACCTACCATGACAGCAATCCAAACACATAAACACACAGGAACATTCTTTGATTCTCAGAATAGCATCCTGCCTGAGCAGCAGACACCTGCGAAGCACACACACAATCAAACGTTACGCCAGAACAGAGCACGTGCAACACATAGCTCACAAAGCCTGTGTGCCAAACAGTCACAGCCCGTACGGCTAAACAACATACCTGCTACAGTTGTAATAAGTACCTCTATCATCAGGTACACTGAGGTCCCGCTCACCAGGCTGAACAAAGAGAAGGTCACAGTGAGATGCCCGTCGGGCACTATGATCCACCACATAACACAAGCATACAGGTCACTGCAAGGCATGTACAACTATGACGCAGTCATTGTCCGTGCCAGTGTGAATGACCTATGACGTACCTCCCTGGACTACTTGATAGGGGACATAGAGGGGCTCTCTGAGCATGTGGCACAGGCTGGTATGACCCTGACCTTGAGTAGCATCTTACCCTCACCAAGAATGCTGCCACAATATGTAGACAGGATGATCAATGTCTACAACTGGCTTATGTTTCGGTGACATTCAAAGGGGATCCAATGCCTGTCAGCGTGGGATTACATGCTAGACAAGCCACGATGCTTTGCTAGGGACAGCTTGCACCTGTCACCCATGGGCCGTTGTATATTGGCAAAGGCTCTTGCTACACACATAGTACCTTTTTATGCATGGCTCAAATTACATAGCCACCTACACAGGTATCACACGGGATAGGACACTAATAGTAATGCTACTCAACGCCAGCAGTGTAAACCTCAAGATGCATGCACTGGAAACTGTCCTTAGCATGGAGAACAGCAATATCTGTGCAGTAACAGAATCCTGGTACAAGGCTCCCAGGTGCACCCCATCACTGCCAGGTCATACCTCATACCATGCTTGTCGTCCCCTAAACATGCACCAAACCAGAACAGGGGGGAAGTATCCAAAGGCACCACAGATACACACACCTCCAGGTTGGTGGCACAGCACAAAGCATCAGAGCTTATCCATGTGCAACTAACAGTGGGTTACACTGCCTTCAGGTTCATAGCCTGGCACACACCACCCTTCCATACCCAGGAAACCCACTTGGCCATCCTGACAACACTGGGAATATGACTGTCTCTACAAACACCATTATATGGGTGGACTGCAACTACCCAAACATAGAGTGTGAGCATTACTCTAGCTCCAAGACCCTAGCTGAAAGGTTCCTAGCATTTATTCACTGTATTGCTATGGAACAACTTGTTAGCACTACTACAAGAGGTGAAAACATGCTGCACCTGTTCATCAACAACATGTGGACTATATGCTCCAGACCAGACGTGTATCCCTCGCTGGTAGGATGACACCATATACAACTCACACTATATATTCACATACCACATGCTGCCCCTGCACAGAACACCACAGTCATAAAGTTATCTAATGCAAATTCCATGTATTCACATGAGGCAGGCTTCAGACATGGGAACTATTGAAGGTCACAAGTGCATATGTGTATGTGGCACACACATACATCATGTGTGCATTGACATTACTGATATAATCTATGTTGTGCAATATTGGGAACAACACCCCACACACATGGACAAACTGTGTGTCAAAAACACACATGGCATTTGTAGGATACAAACCCCTACCTAACTGCATTATGACACTTGTGAGGACGCAGTAGCAGAGTGCGCTATTTGCATTACTGGGAGGCTTGATTTCTCCTGCTGTACTTATAGGGTGCTGACATCATCAGTGTTTAGACAGTGGAATATGCAGCATGTGGTGTGTTGTACTAGTTGCCAAAAGGGACATTTCTCTTACACATAGAATTGCACACACCCTACTTCCCCCCCTATTCACACACACACTGAGCACTTGCAGGATTCAAACCCTTACCTAACTATGTTATGACACTTGTGAGCGACGCAGTTGCAGAGCGCACTATTTGCATTACTGGGAGGCTTGCTTTCTCCTGCTGTACTTATAGGGTGCTGACATCATCAGTGTTTAGACAGTGGAATATGCAGCATGTGGTGTGTTGCACTAGTTGCCAAAAGGGACATTTCTCTTACACATAGAATTTCACACACCCTACTCCTCCTCCCCACAGAATTGCACACACCCTACTCCCCCCCCCCCCGATTCACACACACACTGAACATTTGCAGGATTCAAATCCCTACCTAACTATGTTATGACACTTGTGAGAGATGGAGTAGCAGAGCGCGCTATTTGCATTACTGTTAGGCTTGCTTTCTCCTGCTGTATTTATAGGGTGCTGGCATCATCAGTGTTTAGACGGTGGAATATGCAGCATGTGGTGCTTTGTAGTAGTTGCCAAAAGGGACATTTCTCTTACACATAGAATTGCACACACCCTACTTCCCCCCCACATTCACACACACACTGAGCACTTACAGGATTCAAACCCCTAACTATGTTATGACACTTGTGAGAGACGCAGTAGCAGAGTGAGCTATTTGCATTACTTGGAGGCTTGCTTTCTCCTGCTATACTTATAGGGTGCTGACATCATCGGTGTTTAGACAGTGGAATATGCAGCATGTGGTGTGTTATACTAGTTGCCAAAAGGGACATTTTTCTTTTACATAGAATTGCACACACCCTACTCCCCATGGGATAGTTTGCATACAGTTGTTAACATCCTTTCATACTGACCAAATAGTGTATTGTCGTATAGTGTACTGGTTCAGTACTTTCACTGTGGTGGACAGTATCGTCGGTTTCAGTCCTATCACTGCTTGTATTATTTATAGTGAGCACACCAGACTGGTTGAGGGCCAGTTGTGCAGATATGACCTTGTTGCTTTTTGTTCACATATGGACAACATAGAACAAGATTGGCCGACATTGTTAATGTATTCCACAACTTGTGTGGACAGTGACAAACAATGGCCATGTGCCCTAGACCATTTGTAATGCTAGTCAGAGAGTGTTTGTCCTTCAACACACATATTTACTGGTGTTTGCCATGACATATTTTAAGGTTAGTGTGCTGTGCCTCTGTCTACCTGTGACATACAGGTGATATCCAGGGTACACCTACCATCTCCCATCCAGTCATCATGATTCCTCCCTGGATGACCTGTACTGGGAGTTTAGTCATGAGTGGAGTGAGCTTCTGGGTTATGGACCAATCGGTACGGCATGTCCTGTTTATGTCTGTGTTGGGGTTCAGGCCTGTCATGTACATAGGTCATCAGCATTCAGATTTTACATGGTGCCAACTGTCCATTGATTCCAGCTTGGTCATGGCTTTATACATCAGACACAGATCACCTCTACCCAGGCGGTATGGCACTGTGTGGAGCTGCAGTTTGTTTAATCAGGCAACACATGGCATCTGTTACAGCTTTGAGATCCTCCTGGTGGGGTATTTGTGGGGTCTTTCCAGTTGATGCAGGTGTCTGCTAAGGTACATCCCACAAGGGCCATTGTATGCAATTGTGAGGCTGCTGATGGATGACTGGAGAGGCACAATGACCTACCCTGACCTAGCTGTGCTTACCTTTATGATTAGGTGGGTATATGGTATGTTTCTGTAACCACTACAGACACATGGTTGTCACATGCAGGATATCTATCACCTTGTGTCCCCAGGTCTCTTATTGCTCCTGATGTACTTAATGGGTTAACACCTATGTGGTAATTTGTGGCCACGTACTGTGTTTCCACAGGGGATGACTATACACTATTCTGCATTTTGCTTGTTGACATGGCTGTGGCACCACTTGTCTGTTTCTATGTGTGCCTTTTGTAGGATGCTTGTGTCAGCTGGAGGGTCCGATATGGTGGGCATGTTGTAGTCATCTGCGAACCTGTTCAGACACAGTCCTTCCATGTTGGCCTGTACCTATGTGACATATATACCATACAAGAGAGGTCCCAGGACCGTGCCTTGTGGGATGTCAGTTGTACCTGGTTTGTAGTCTGACATGGCTGCAGCATTTCTGACCAGGTCAGTTCTGTCCTTGAGCTGGTTTGCAACCCATCTACTTGGATAGGGGTTTATAGTTAGGCTGGTGAGCTTATCTGTACTGAACAACTGGGGTATTGTATGGAAGGGTTTAGCAAGGTCCAGATAGGCTGTGCGAACCACATTCCCCTCATCAATGGCCTCGGTGTGTGTTTCACATTAGTCAGACATGTTTAAGGGGCAGGATCTGCCCTATTAAAGCCACACTGGGTAGGGTCCAATGTCTGTAGGTACCCAATCTCGTTATTCCTGGGGTCCATGATCATCATCTCCATTACTTTGCCGACCAAGATAGTCAGGGTTGAGGCGTGATAGTTTGCAGTATCCATTCAGGCACCACCTTTGTGGTGAGGGACCACTGTTGCTGTACACTGCTCTTTGGGTACATATCCTGTGGTAAGACTGAGAGTGAGCAGTAGTGCTATTTGGTGTTCCATTCTTCTTACAGTTCTTGTTGGACACAACCCAGGACACCATCTGGTACCATTGATGCTGTGTGGTTAGCATTGTAGATGCTGGCTGTTACCTCAGCATCTGCAATGTCAGGGGGCCAGCACTCTGCTGGGATAGATATTTGGCAGTTTGGTGCTGGTGAGGAGTTTGCAAAGAATCTGTTAGGTTGGATGTTGGCAATGTGTGTGGGTTTGGTGTATTGTTTGTGATATTTGAGTAATGCACAGCATATCTGTGGATTATCACCATGGTTCCTACCATCAGTTAGGACAGCTGTGTGATTATCCTTTGTGTCCTGCACAATTTGTATCATCATAGGTTCATAGGTTCATACTAGGCTATCTGCCCTGGCCATGTTTGAGCCTAGACAGATTGTGTGTGGCTTTTGACACCCCTTGCAATGTTCATATTATGCCCATTTAGGGTTTACTTTACTAGATGTGACACAGTGATGGCCCCCAGTGTACACCTACTATCTCCCATGCACTTGACCGGATTTCTCTTGTTGAGTATGAGTGTGGACCTCAGCCTGTCATGGACTGGGATTCTGTTCCATAGTGTAAGGAGCCTCTGGGTTATGAGTCTGTCCCTCCAGCACATCCTATTTATCTCTGTGTGGAGGTTCAGATATCTCAGTGTGGTGTCTCTGCTGTATTTGGAGTTTCTGCAGTGGAGCATGTCCATTCATTCTGGGTTGGACATGGCCTTGTACATCAGGCATACATCGCCTCTGACTGGGCAGTATGCATGTGAATTGGGCTGTGGTTTCTTCAGCCAGGCAGCAGATGACAAATGTTTGGACCCTTTATCCTCTTGGTGAGGTACGTTTGGGGTCTTTCTAATTGCTGCAGGTGTCAGGTAAGGTACATCCACAATGGGGCATTGTTCTCAGGTATGGGCCTGATAAGAGAAGAGTATGGGGGCACAGTGACCTCTCTTGATCTACATGTGCATCCTTTCATGCTAAGGTGGGCAATATAGCAGGTCTTCCTGGCCACCTTGGCAATGTGAGTGTCACATGATGGGTTACTGTCCACTTATGTCCCTAGGTCCCTGATTACTTCTTCCGTACATAATGGATTACCACCTATGTCATACTTTGTGTGTGCCTTGTTTGGTATTTGGTGAGACATTCATACTCTGCAGTGTCTTCAGGAAGGCTGACTGGGGTTCCTGGATTTGGGAGGGTGGTCTGTAGCAGGCTGCAAACTGGGACGCAGTTTGAGCCACTGTTACTTGCCCGTGGATAGTCCATGCTGCTTCTTGCTGTGGTACCAACCTGAGGGTGTGGTTATCCTTGACAATTATTGATAGCCACACTCCTATTGTAGTTTGTTCCATGTTTTGGGGCTGTAAAGCATGGTATAAGGCATAACCTGGTGGTATTAGGGTGCTCTTCTGAGCCTTGACCCAGGTTTCTGTTACAGAAAAGATATTACCATTCTCCATGCTGAGGTGGGTTTGGTCTGCATGCATCTTGCAGTTTAGACTTCTGGCATTGGGTAGCATTACGTCCAGGTTGTTATCCCTTGTGCTACCTATGGTGGTGGGTTTGTGTTTCCAGCCTTACCTATTCAAGGCACAGTGGGGGTGACAACAGCCTTTGCCAGTATCCACACAGCCAGGTGTGCTGTGTGCGTGCCATCCCTAGCAGGTGGAGCATCATGTCTTGCTCGGCATGTCATCCCAGGCTGTCAGCCATTTGTTCCCCTTTGACTAACAGCAATACTTCAGCCAATTATTGTACTTGATCTTGTTGTCTTCATAGTGTGGCATCATGCTTGGTGAGGGTGCGATGTTAGGCAAGGTCATCATGTTTGCATATACTAGATGGTGTTACATTGCTTAACACATGGCAATCATGCCTCAGGTGGTGCTGCAGGACTGCCTATGCCAGATGCACATACTACACTCCCTGTACATG
Source organism: Protopterus annectens (assembly GCF_019279795.1). NCBI lineage: Eukaryota > Metazoa > Chordata > Ceratodontiformes > Protopteridae > Protopterus > Protopterus annectens. Next base: position 1,076,163,794 of record NC_056732.1, on the reverse strand, counting down.
TTTGAAAGCAGGTTGTGTCATGTTAGGTGTCCCTTTTACTATATGAGTGAGTCAGAGAGGGGTATCATTCCCAGGGTTCCTACTGAGCCATTGTATGTGCTATGCGTTGCCTCTTTGCCAAGGCCAGGGCATACTGGGCACGCCTCCTTCTGCCTACTGGGGCATGCTCAGGTTGTTCCTCCTCCGAGTCACACTCTCCCTGTGATGGCCTTGGCAATGGTGGGGGGCTGTTTGTCCCGGCCCTATGCTGGTCCTGCTGCAGCTGTTTTCGCAGTATCATATTATGTAGCATAGCACATACCATGACAATTTGGGTAGTTGTAGTTGGTGAGTACTGCAAGGCTCCACCAGATGTGTCCAGGCACCGGAACCGTGACTTGATCAGCCCAAACACACACTCTATTACATTTCGTGTTTGTGCGTGTGCCTCATTATGGAGTTCTTGTTCAGGTGTGTGTGTGCGTTTCTGATGGGTGTCATCACCCACGGCTCCAGTGCATATCCAGCATCCCCACTAAGTGTCCATGTGGGATGTCCCCATTGGCAAATGTCTGGTACAGCTGCGTCAGATGCCAGATATGGGAATCATGGTAGCTTCCAGGGCAGCCAGCACACACATTCGTTATTATGCCCTGGGCATCACACATGACCTGGCAGTTGATGGAGGGGAAGCCCTTGCGGTTAATGTAGGCCCTACCCCGCTCACCAGCTGGTGCCTTGATACATATATGCGTGCAGTCTATTGCACCCACTACCTCAGGGTATTCCGCTATTTGATGGAAGAGTCGCATATTGCTGGCCAATGCCTCATGGGAATTGGGGAAATATACATGATCTCCAACATGTGCCGACATGGCATCCAGGAACTGGTGCAGTACCCTGTATGCTGATGCCTGTGAGATCCCCATCATATCACCAGTTGGTCTCTGGAAGGTACCTGTTGCTAGTATTCTTAGGCCAACACATACCTTGGTTTCCACTGGGATGGGTTCCCCTCTGTTGGTTCTGTGTGTGAGGCGTGGCCTGCACAGCTCAACAATTTGCTGCAGGAGGTCTCTGTCCACTCTATAGCGCTCCACTATCTCCAGCTCATGTAACCCCTGGTAGGTGACCCTGGACCTGTACACTCTTCTCCGTCTCCTCACTGTGGGTTGTCTGGCAGCATTTGCATTCTCACCACCCTCAGCAAGTCTCCTATGTCTCCTTATAACAGCTATGGCAGCCCCTAGCATGTTTGGTCTGAGTGCAGCTTTTTCAGTTTTCACTTCTAATAGCTTACTCCTGTCTTGCAGTGTCTCTTGAGAGAAACATACTGCAATGCTGTTTGCAGTGTTTTAAGTGCTAGGCTGGGCTAGTATTCTGCCTGTGTAACTGCCTGCTTCTAATTGTTTTCACCTGCAAGCTCTGCCAGTATTCCCTGCTAGCTTCCTACTATTTCTTCTGCTTCCTTTCTCCTCTCTGTTTCCTCGGGGGGGAGCAGCGCGCATACCAGCGAAAACACGCTCACAGTGGCTACCACGCACGCACACATGCTTACACAGACTACAATCTGCTTATTCAGGTTAAAACGCACGCACACCAGCGCAAACAGGTTTACAGATCTTTAAACAGGCTCCATAATGCTTACTCTGCCTTACACGTGCGCACTCTGTCTTACTCGCGCCTCCCAGCGCGCACACGCGCGCATGCACACACAGCAAGAAACTTTGGTGTTAGCCACAGTGCACACCTTCCATTTCTTGACTTTCCCATGCTTATCTGTTGACACTCCTCTTTCTATGCTGTGTGACTGACATCTTTCACATACCACTTTGCTCCAATGAGCTTGATTTCTTTCTAACATTCCCCCTGTGATGTCACCTATCTCTTACTCTGTTACTCCTCCTTATGTAACTCTTACACTACACGGAGTGTGCTCATTTGCTATGTGACAGTGAGATTCACTATCCTACCACTCATTTACATAGGATTGCCTACTAATGCTTAGTTACGTGTCTTACACTCAGCTTCCCCCCCTTAGCAACCACTAAACGGTGGCCATGTTGTTTTAGGTCTGCTAGTCCCTGCATTGTACATCCATGCATTGCATAAAACCCACATTTGTGGGTTTAAAACCTTTATTTTTATGTTTTATATAGCGCAGCCCGTTTGCGTGGGGCTGCGCTGCATTTAAACCTCACCGATCGCCGAAAAAAAAATAATTATTTTTTTTCATGTTTGCATCGGGTTACCATGCCAATGGCCACATATTTGGCCATTGGCATGCTGCCTGACACATATGAATACTTTATTTGGTGCTGACATGGCTCCATTGGGTTATTTGCAGAAACATACTCAGTTGTCAACTGAGTACATTTCTGCACCTAACACGACTCTTACACTGGCTGGTTTCAGCTTTGTGGATCGCTAATCTACCTCATTTGCATGCCTTTCGGCTGCAAGTGAGGTAATTAGCATATCTACGCCCTGCCGGTGTAAGAGACATTTTAGCTGGTCTCTTACATGGTATTTCGGGCTGTTCCTGGTTCGCTATGGCTGCATGGAGTCTCACACTACTCTTAGACTCCATGCAAGCCATCGTGAATCCTGCCCAGAGTTTCCAAAGACCACCGAGTTTCCAAGGACCAAGGACAATCATAAATTAGAAGAAACAAAGAAAGACTGTTATAAATCAGACTTTGGGAAAAAAAAACATCAGACTCTGTATAAATATGAGTGTTTAAAAATAAGCTTTGGGAATTTGCCATAGAGAGCTGAAAGCATTATTTTGCATGTTGTAGAACTAAAGGTACAATTCTAAACAATAAAGTTGCTAACTGAAGCAGTTGGTCTCTCTGTATTGATTTTCCCTAATACAATACCGTAGCTAAGTAGCTAAATACTGTGGTATGCATGTGCACAAATGCAAGTAACACCAATAAACCATAAAAGGACAGTATAATTTTTCAGTAATATTTTTAAAGTCAATGAGAATGTAATAAATGTATCTGTAGTTAGGTTATATCACAAGTAGGTCTACTACGGTTGATTGAAAACTCACTTGATTTAAAATTAAATTACTAGGACCACTTCACTGAAAGCTCAATTCACTGAAAACTCACTTGACTGAAACTCATTTCATTGAAAGTTATAAATGGCCTTTTCCCCACTGTAGTGCGATCCTGGAGTTAGTATATAAAGTAAGGGGGGGTGAGGGGCACAGCCCCCCACATATCTTGGTTATACATTCTCTTTTGGAAACACTTACTCATTGTACTTGTCAGTATCACTGTGTACAGTTTAAAATGTTTATAATATGTGGGGGACTGTGCCCCCCCACACCCCCCCCTTTACTTTATATACTAACTCCAGGATTGCACTACAGTGGGGAAATGGCCATTTATAACTTTCAACAAAATAAGTTTCAACGAAATGAGTTTTCAGTGAAGTGAGCTTTCAGTGAAGTGGTCCTAGTAATTTCATTTTCAGTCAAGTGAGTTTTCTATCAACCATAGTAGACCCACTTGTGATATAACCTAACTACAGATAAAAGTATTCCATTCACATTGACTTTAAAAATATTACTGAAAAATTATACTGTGCTTTTTTGGTTTATTAGTGTTACTTGCATTTGTACACATGCATACCACAGTATTTAGCTATTTACTGTGACCAACTACTTAGCTATGGTATTGTATTAGGTACAATAAATACAGAGAGACCAACTGCTTCAGTTAGTAACTACTTTTTTTAAATAAAATATATACAATAAATCATACAAGTTCTTTTGAAAGAAGAATTTATGTATGTAAAGAAAAACAAAGATAAACATTTTTAATAAAGAAAAGTAATAATGGTATAGCAGTAAAGAAGGAGAAGGAATATATAACATAAATATTCTGTTAAAATATATGATGGTTAGATAAGTAGAGTAAAGAAGTTAGAAAAAAAATATCTGAATGTTTGTCTGGAAAAAGAATTATTATGTTAATAGTATCGATTTTAATAATGATATAAAATGCAATAAATTGATTAGTCCATATTATTTTTTGATAGCTACATCTTTAGAAAATTAT